>NW_023010174.1:18676-21712 GCF_902201215.1 Prunus dulcis
TAAGATTTTCAATAAATGACAGCTTATAAACTAACCACGACGGTATTTTATTTTATTAAGTCGTTTGAAACTACTAACCACGTCGGTATTTATTTATCGTCGTGATAAATATATAATGTCGGCTTTTTATTATTTATTTCGTCGTGTTAAATATTATAATACGTCGTTTTTGTAAATAACCGTCGTGTTTATATTAATTTTGTGCAGCCGTCATTGGATCTTGCTGATTGTAAGAGCAAAGAAGGAGACCGCCTATTTTTTGGATCCTCTGCCAGGTCATCGTGTGGTCGATGAAGAGGCGAAAAACATCGTGAATAGTGCTATAAAAATATATAATTCTCACATAGGCCGAGCAGGACGAAAAGCTGTAATTTGGAAAACTCTCTCAGGCACACCAAAGCAACCCAGCAGTGTCGAATGCGGGTATTACGTTATGCGCTTCATGAGGGACATCATCATGGATCCTTCCTTGGGGCTTGAGAATAAGGTAAGAAGAAATTACCTTCATACATTTCACGTCGTTTTTTGTATTATCAACGACGGTCATGTAAAATTACCGTCGTTGAATATATATACTACGTCGGTTATGAAAAATATCGTCGTCTGTGATTGAATTTCTTTTTATTGATAAACCCTAATAGTCATTGTTTATGCAGGATGCCAAGGGAAACCAGGAAGCTTCATACCCCCAAGAAGCCATTGATGAAGTCCGGAATGAATGGGCAGAGACTGTTTTCCAATTTATTAAATAGGGCAATTTTTGAACACTTGATATTTATGTATAATGTACAAATTTTCTCTATAATATTTAATGTAAAAATTTGTTGAGGTTTTCTTAAATTAAAAAAAAAAAACATACATACAAATTGCGTACCCGACGTGTAATACTTTTAAACAAATACGACGTAAAAGGATAGTTAGACGACGTTCTTTGAACAATTGAGTCGCTTATGGTTTACAACATCTTCAATTTCTTAAGGGTTCAGGGTATTACTTTGTAACGACAGCAGTTAAGTCGTGGAATATATATTTTACGTCGTTTAGTTAAATAGCCGCCATGGTTTCTCATTTTAACGACGTCATTTTAACGACTTAGTTGTCTATTGCAATTTACAACGCCTACAATTTATTAACACCGACGTGGTTTGTTGTTGTGATAAGAATATTTTATTATTTTTATATCAAAATATTCAAAATAAATTTAAAATAAATCAGAAAAAATGAAAAGTCAACTCCTATGAAGTCATTGATATATTTTCTTCCACATAAACCTTGAAAAAATTCATTTTGAATAACAAAAATTTAAAATGACCATCCAAAACCAAATTGTTTTGATGAGTCATAAAAACACTTCTAGTTTTATGGTTTAGGGTTTAGAGTCTAGGGTTTAGAGATTAGGGTTGTTATTTATTGGGGTTTATTTTAAAGTAAAATTTTTGGGTAGTCTAGGGTATATGTTAGACTTTAAAACCATAAAACCTTTTATAAACTTAATTTTTTAAATTTTATAATTTAGTTTTAAGGGTTTAGGATATTAATTTTTAACGACGGTGTTTGGGTCGGGGAATACATATTTTACGTCGTTCATTAGAATATCCGACATGGTTTCTACTTTAAACGACATCATTTTAATATGTTAGTCGTCTATTACAATTTACAACGCCTTCGATTTATTAACACCGACGTTGTTTGTTGTTGTGATAAGAATATTTTATTATTTTTAAATCAAAATATTCAAAATAAATTTAAAATAAATCAGAAAAATGAAAAGTCAACTCCTATGAAGTCATTGATATATTTTCTTCCACATAAACCTTGAAAAAATTCATTTTTGAATAACAAAAATTTAAAATGACCATCCAAAACCAAATTGTTTTGATGAGACATAAAAACACTTCTAGTTTTATGGTTTAGGGTTTAGAGTATAGGGTTTAGAGATTAGGGTTGTTATTTATTGGGGTTTATTTTTAAAGTAAATTTTTTGGGTAGTCTAGGGTATATGTTAGGCTGTAAAACCATAAAACCTTTTATAAACTTAATTTTTTAAATTGTATAATTTAGTTTTGTGGGTTTAGGGTATTAATTTTTAACGACGATGGTTGGGTCGTGGAATACGTATTTTACGTCGTGGTTTTGGCTTTAAATGACGTCATTTTAGTATGTAAGTCGGTTTATATAATTTACGACGTCATTAATTTCTTAACCCCGACGTGGTTTTTCAGTCGTCGTTATATAAAAATATTCAAAATAAATTTAAAATTAATCCGAAAAATGAAGCTTCAAAATGATTGGCCTTACGTTCTTAATCCGAAAAATGAAGTTTCCGCCGTGGAATATTAAATTTACGTCGGTCCTTGTAGAACTTTCGCCTTGGTTTTTCTTTCGACGTTTAAAAACGCGCGCGCTATAAAAATTTTCGCGCGACCTAAATTTTTTAGATTTGGTTCTTATTCTTATACTTCGAACCCTGAAAACTAAAATTTTCAGATTTCGCGCGACATAACATTTCGCTCTCTCACTTCTGCTCTAATTAAAAGTTGCACTCTCCAGGCTCCGTCGAATCTGTGAGCTCGTCTAACCTGTAAGTACAAACCCTAACTTCCCCTTGTAAATTCATTGAATGATATTAGGTTGTATGCTTTGCGATCAGTTAATAATGTGCTTATAGGTATGGGTTCATGGATTTTCTGTTTAATGGGTTCATGGATTTTCTGTTTAATGGGTTCATGGATTACATTATCTGTTATGTTGAATTTGGAATGGATTTAATTTTGTAGGATCTTTTAATCACCCTATGTTATGTTAAATTGGGAATGGATTTATTGTTTTCATGCTTGGTTTCATGTATATGTTGGTTTCTTGCTTGGTTTCATGTATATGTTGGTTTCTTGCTTGGTTTCATATATATGTTGTGTTCTTAATGGGTTTTGTGTTCTTGAATATAAACTGAGACACGACGAATTTTAAGGCATACGACGAAGATTACACGACGGTTTTTTTAACTACCGTCGTTGTATTACTTATACACGACGGTTT
>NW_023010174.1:24805-36425 GCF_902201215.1 Prunus dulcis
TCTTTAGGTGTGATTGGATAGATAGTTCTGGTCTTGTAGTCGACGAACTTGGATTTACCCTTGTAGATTTGAGTAAAATTGGACATAGGAATGACCAATTTGTTTTGGCTTCTCAAGTCAAACAAATATTTTTTTGTTGACGACCCGATGCATCGTGGTTGGTCGGTAGTTTTATCAATGCCTAATAGAGAATATAATGATGTTATTGGTGATGAAGTCTTAGGTGATGTGATAATTGAGTGTGAGCCATTTACTAGAGGATGCCAAATGTTGACACATTTGATGAACTGGTGGGTGAGTTAGGTGGTCAAAATATTCGAGATGGGTGTGAAGATATATGGATTGAATGATGCTTATGTAATTGGCAGTGTATGACATTCATTTTATAATATATTGTAATGTGATTTCTTCACTTTCATTATACAGGTTTTGGCCACAAAACAATCAGTGCAAAAAATACTGGATCCAGATTACATCATTAGATTCCGCATAAAAAACCTCTGTTCAAATAAAACACGACGTTATGTTTGACCATTTATTCAGCATATTTACCGACTTCTTAAAGCAACGTAACAATGAAGAACCACGGCGCTATTGTGAAGCAATTATTCAGGATATCACGTCGGGGAAGGATTAAGAACCGCCATGTAATCCAAAATAACACGACTCCAATCCCATAATACCGACGTCTAAAAAATGAGATAAATTATCTGAACATTAATTTGGAACCGACGTGGTTTAATAAATGCGTCGTAAATAATGACGTTGTTTAGAAGTTCAACGTCGTCTACATTAATAAGTACGTCGTGAGTAATGAATACATATAAATACAACGTCGACTATATAAATTCCACCGACGTTGTTTCGCATTTCAACGTCAACTACATAAATACATACGTCGTAAATAATGACACTGACAACTATATCCACGTCATCTTTTTTAGAAAAATCGAAGTGGAAAACTTATTTCACGACGGTCTTTTGTAAATAAGAGACGTAGTATTTTTCATTAACGTCGTCTTCTCATGTATTTAAAGATGTCATATTTTTTTTTGTCGTGAAAATTATATTTAACGGCGTATTGTTTTAGTTATCGTCGTTGTATGTCTATATTGCGGCCTTGTTCTTCTAATATGTGTCATATTTTTCCTTTTTAACGACGGTGATTTGTTTTTGTTGGTCGTCTATTCTCATCCTCGACTATTTTTTAAAACTTATGAAGACTAAACACGTCTGTTTTTATTTTCTTTCGACGTTGTTTTATTTAACAACGTCTAATATTTATCGTCGTTGTTTGTTTCTGAAAATAGGACGTAAAAATTTTGTAATACGACTCTCATATATTCGTAACCGCCGTTGTTTGTTATTTCAACGTCTAGTCTATAAATACATACGTCGTAAATAATGACACTGACAACTATTTCCACGTCATCTTTTATAGAAAAATTGAAGTGGAAAATGTATTATACGACGGCTGTTTTTATATAGTCGACGTAGTAGGAATCAATAACGTCGTCTTCTAATGTTCTTAAAGGCGTCATTTTTTTGTTGTCGTGAAAATTATATTTAACGGCGTCTTCTTTTAAGTTTCGTCGTTGTATGTCTATCTTGCGGCCTTGTTCTGTTAATATGTGTCATATTTTTCCTTTTTAACGACGGTTTTTTTAGAGAGTTGGTCGTCTATTCTCATCCCGACTTCTTTTTTCGTTCTTTTTGCAGTACAAAGACGTCGTTTTGTGTTTGTTGATGACGTTGTATATTTTAACAACGACGGTGATTTAGCGTCGTGGTTTATGAGGGAAAAGATGACGGTGGATTCCACGACCACTGAAAATCTTAATACACGACGGTGATTTACCGTCGTCTTTTTGCTTTTTTGTAGTAGTGGTGGTATGTGGATAGTGCTTGTAGCAACCACATGACCTCACATGAATCCCTTCTAATTAATGTAGACACTAATGTCACTGCAAAGGTAAAAATGGGCACAGGGGAACTGGTGCAGGCCACTGGAAAAGGGACTTTAGTAATTACCACTAAATATGGGCCTAGACATATCAAGGAAGTCATGCTTGTACCAGGTCTTGATGAAAACTTGCTTAGTGTTGGCCAAATGGTGGAGCATGGTTATTTTCTGTTGTTTGGTAACTCATTGGTGGAGATATTTGATGATAAATCATTGGACCATCTTGTTGCTAGAGTTCCAATGACAGGGAATAGATGTTTCCCACTTTCTTTGAAGTATGAAAAGTCTGTGGCTATGAAGGTCACTATGGAAGACACTACTTGGTGTTGGCACAGAAGGTTTGGCCACCTTAATCTTCAAAGCTTGAAGTTGTTACAACAAAAGGATATGGTCTATGGATTACCTGAAATTGGCAATGCAGAGAGAATCTGTCAAGCGTGTGCAATTGGCAAAGCACACAGAGAAGCTTTTGGTGAAGAGGAAACGTGGAGAGCAAGTGTGCCATTGGAGCTGGTGCATTCAAATGTCTGCAGGCCTATGCAAACTACAACAATAGGGGGAAATAAATACTTATTGACTTTCATTAATGACTGCACTAGAATGTGCTGGGTGTATTTCATGCAATTTAAGTCAGAAGTGTTTAATATTTTCAAGACATTTAAAGCTATGGTGGAACTGCAAAGTGGCTACAAACTCAAGAAACTTAGAAGTGACAGGTGGAGAATACACCTCCGTTGATTTTTTGCAATTTTGTGATGAAATCAGGTCGGAAAGACAACTAACCGTGGCCTATTCACCTCAGCAGAATGGAGTTGCTGAGAGAAAGAACAGGACAATAGTGGAAATAGGCAAGGCAATGATGAATGAGGAGAAACTACCTTACATGTTCTGGGGAGAGACAGTGAATACTGCTGTTTACATTCAAAACAGATGTCCTACAAAGGCTTTAAATAACACAACTCCTTTCGAAGCCTTTAGTGGGAGAAGGCCTGGAATTAAACACTTGAGAGTGTTTGGTTCCATCTGTTTTTGCCATGTTCCTAGTCAATTAAGGTCTAAATTGGCAGACTTAGCCGTCAAAAGCATTTTTGTTGGCTATGGCAAATGTGAAAAAGGCTACAGAGTATACAACCTGCAGACAAAGAAGATAACTGTATCTAGAAATGTTATTTTTGATGAAGGTGCATTATGGGATTGGGACAAACAAACCATTGAGTATATCACGATTCCAATGAACTTTGAAGACAATTCTAGAAGTCCTGAAGAAGAATATGAAGTCACAGCTTCATCTACACTAGCAACACAGCTTGAAAATATCTCCAGCTCAGTTGAGATGATCACAGATGCTTTAAATGCTGATTCATCAGATGAATCACCAAGTTCTACACCTGTGAAGCTCAGAGATATCACTGAGATCTATGCTAGATGCAATATGAGCATCATTGAACCAGAAAGTTTTACTAAAGCTTCAAGGGATAAAGCTTGGAATAAGGCAATGAAGATAGAAATGGAGATAATTGAGAAGAATGGAACTTGAGAACTAGTGGACAGACCGAGTGATAAACCTGTAATTGGTGTTAAATGGGTCTCTAAATCGAAACTAAACCTTGATGGCTCAATACAGAAGCATACGGCTAGGCTGGTGGTCAAAGGCTATGCACAGAAGCTTGGAATTGATTTCAATGAGACCTTTGCTTCTGTGGCTAGACTTGACACCATCAGAACTCTCATAGCTTTGGCAGCTCAAAAAGGGTGAAAATTATACAAGTTAGACGTTAAATCTGCATTTCTAAATGGTGTACTTAAAGAAGAGGTTTATGTTGATCAACTGGATGGATTTGTGGTTCCAAACTATGAAGATAAGATGTATAAACTGAAGAAGGCTCTGTACGGTTTAAAACAGGCTCCAAGAGCCTGGTATGAGGAGATCAATGCCTACCTCATCAGCTGTGGATATGTCAGAAGCACGAGTGTAGCCACATTGTACTACAAAACTAAGGAAGACTCGAGAACTCTAATTGTCTCAATCTATGTTGATGACATTGTGTATACTGGAAGTAGTGGGGAATTGATTGTAGAGTTTAAATTTGAAATGATGAGAAGGTATGAGATGACTGACTTAGGTCTTTTATATCATTTCCTTGGTATGGCAGTGATTCAACTGAATCCTGCGTTTTCATAAATCAAAAGAAGTATGCTCTGACATTGTTGAACAAGTTTGGTGTGAAACAATGTAAGCCGGTTAGTACTCCTCTTGTGGCAAGTGAAAAATTGTGCAAGGAGGATGGAAGTAATCTTGCAGATAAGAGTGAATACAATCAGATTATAGGTAGTTTATTATATTTGACAGCTACAAGACCCGATATAATGTTTGCAGCTAGCTTATTAGCTAGGTTCATGCATTGTCCAACTAAGAAACACTATGGAACAGCTAAGAGGGTGCTGAGGTATATCCAAGGCACAATTGATTTTGGTATAGAGTATCAGAAGGGAAAAGAAGCTGTCCTAATTGGATTCTGTGATAGTGACTGGAGTGGAAGCCAAGATGACATGAGAAGTACCTCAGGCTATGCCTTTTCTTTTGGCAGTGGAGTGTTCTCTTGGGCATCAGTCAAGCAACATAGTGTTGCTCTCTCCACAGCTGAAGCTGAGTATGTCAGTGCAAGTAAAGCTACTACACAGGCTATATGGTTAAGGTTTGTTCTAGAGGATTTTGGAGAATTGCAAGCTGATGCAACTCCATTAATGGTGGACAACACTTCTGCCATTGCAATGACTAGAAACCCAGTCTTTCATCAAAAGACCAAGCACATAAATCGCAAGTACCATTTCGTCCGAGATGCTCTACAAGATGGTGTAGTGGATTTAAAATATTACAAGTCTGAAGAACAAGTGGCTGACATCTTCACCAAAGCTCTGCCTAAAGATCGATTCAACTATTTGAGAGGATTGCTTGGTGTTAAACCAGTTAACAATTTAGAAGGGAATGTTGAAATGTAAATTTGGTTACTGGTTTAAGTTTGTTAGTTGACAGGTGTAAGGCTTAGATTTCATTCTAGAGTGTAGGTCTCATAGGTCCTAGCTCATGCCAAGTGTGCAGCTCATATTGCTAACACTAAATTGTATGGCTAAGATCATATTCTCTGTTGTACAAAAGGAATGTTCTGTTAGAAATGAAAAGTGTGTGTGTACGTTGAATTCTATTGCTATTTGGAGCTGAGTAATATTTTCTCTCTCTCACGCACCATCTCTCTTTCTCTGCTGCATTTCTTCAAATACTTTCTCTACAAGAAAACTGAAAAATTATCAAAACTCCAACAATTATAACAAGGAGGATAATGATATCAAGTAGAAAGAGAATTTGTTTTGAATTCGCAACGTAATGTAACCTACTTAATTTCCATGAACATAAAACTAGCTGATTTATATGAACAAGGTTTAGTACTTCAGGAGACTTGTGAATATTATATGTTAATTCTTTCGGATCCAGCTGAAGAACTGTAGTGTTGTTGACATACATAGCTGATACCAAGATGTTGAAAAAATGTTGGAAAATATATTGGGCTGGAAAATGTGCAAAGTGAGCCCAAAGATGCTATTTTAGACCGAATCGCACCAAACCATGCCGATGCTATGTAATGTGCTCGGATCAGGTGAGAACAACTATGTGAGAACCTTATATGAGAATCAATCGCAGTCGTTGAAATGCATCTGAATGGTTTAGGAGAAAAAGCAAGCTTACGGTGCAAATGGGTAGGCTGCAGTTTCCCCTTAGCCCATGTGCCAAGTCGCGCCTCTTTCGAAAAAATACACGTCTTTGTTTTTCATTAATTTTCTTCTACCTTACAATTGCACCTTTCTTCTTAATTAATTTATGAATGAACCCTAATCATAAAGTCAAATAATATGGGTAGAATATTTTTTTAGGTTGTATTTCATTCTCCAAAAGAAGGTATTTAGGCCATATTTGATATGCTTCACTATGCCTCACTGGACTAGATTTGGTTAAATAATACTTGAAACCCATGTTTGGTAAGGGAGGAGATTATCTTAAATGAGATTATATAGTCCAATAGTTAAAAAAGGCCCGAACTCATACAACTAATATAGTGAACCCAAAATTGGGTTCGCAAAATAGGATGATTGCTGCTTTGAACACGCGAGTCCGACTTCCTTATCGCTTAACCCTACCACAGATCCAATCGACGAAACACAGTGCCCAAAGCTCCATCCTGGATTTCTTCTCAGAACGATCCCAGCCACCAGCATAACCTAGAACCATCTCTCTTCGCCATCTGAGTCCAATTCGTAGCAGCTCCAAAGAAACAAAAGAAAAGCAGAAAATAATGAAACTAGAAACAGAGAGAAAAAAAAAAAGGAAAAAGGAAGAAAAGAAAAGAAGAAGAAATCTGGGTCTGTGTACTTATGATACTGCTCCTATTTGGGTAGCTTTCTTACTTGCTAATGATGTTTTGGGGTGTCTAGAAATCGCTTGAGCTTTGTTGAGTTGGCGTAGTACGTTTTCATTCGAACACACCCTTCGTTGCGCTCAAACAATGAAGACGGCGGCACTGGAAAAAATGGAGCCATCTTGCTACTATTGCCAAATTGCTTATCTTGGATTACAGGGTATGATGCCCTACTTAGTGGAGACCCACAAAAAAATGGTGGCGATGAAGCCAGTTAGTTACTGGATCTCTCCTCACAATTGAGGGGGGGAAAAAAACCTGAACAAAAAGAAAAGACGGAGAAGAGGAGAATAAAAAAAAAGAGAGAAAAGTAAAAGAAAGAGAGAAAAACAAGAAAAACAAGAATAAAATACTAGAAAAAAAAATAGGGAGAGAGAAAGAGAGCTGGCAGGGCTTGATAGAGCTGGCAGGGCTTAATATTCACTATTTTAATATTTAAATTAATTAAAAATCAAACGTAAATAAATAATTATACAACCCAACTATTTTTCAGTTCACATGGGTTGGGTTGTATAATTATTTATTTATGTTTAGTTTTTAATTAATTTAAATATTAAAATAATTATTTTTTAGTCCGACACAGCACCAAACATAGGTATTCACTATTTTTATAATTCAGCTACTTAGTCCGACGCAACACCAAAGTAGGTCAGTACTTAATCCAGCTTAAGCCAATCCGAGTTAATCCAAGACAGTCTCAGGATTTAGTCCCGTATATAATAATCCGCCGTACCAAACAACCCCTTAGGGGTCGTTTGGTACGGCGGACTGTCATGGACTGGACTAAATCCTAGGACTGTCTTGGATTAACTCGGATTGGACTAAGCTGGATTAAGTACTGACCTACGTTTGGTGCTGTGTCGGACTAAGAAGTTGGATTGTAAAAATAGTGAAGACCTATGTTTGATGTTGTGTCGGACTAAAAAATAATTTTTTTAATAATTAATTTTAATTAATAAAATTCTATTATTTAATTTTAATTAAGGCTTTTTTGACATAAAAATAAATAAAAAGAAAACAAATAAATTCTAACATTTTTAACAGGCTTAAACTATCTTATCTCTTTTTTTTCTTTTTCTTTTTTCTTTTTCCCCTTTTCTTTCTTCCTTCCTCTTTTCCCCATTGACTTTTCTTCTTCCTTCCTTCTTGGCCCGTTCCTTTCTTCTTCTTCTTTTTTTTCCTTCTTCCTCCTTTCTTCTTCCTTCCTTCTTGGCCCGTTCCTTTCTTCTTCTTTTTTCCTTCTTCCTCCTTTCTTCTTCCTTCCCAAGCCTCCCTTTTTTTTTTTTTGCGTTCTTCCTTTCCAGGCCGTTCCTTCTTCCTATTCTTTCCTTTCTCTTTTCTTCTTACTTCCTTCCTTTTTATTCTCTCTTCATGCCTCACCCCAACTTTTAAGAGAGCCAGATTCACTTCTGGGTTTGTGGTGGTTGCAAACACCCACCCTCCTCTCTCTCCGGTTCCACTAATTAATAGTTGTGATGGTTTAATTTGGTGGTGATGGTTGTTGAACTGAGTATGTGGTGGCTAATTATGGGTGGTTTTGATGCTTTGTTTGACTAACTGGGTGGTGATGATGGTTTGATTGGGTCTGTGTTGCTGGTTATGGGTTTGATGGTGGTGGTGGTCTGATGATCGTGGACTCATGGTGGTGGTGGTCAAGCTTGTGTGTTTGATGGTGGTATTCAGTCGGACTCGCATGTTCAAAATAGCACCATCGCTATTTTGAGAACCATATTTCGGGCTCGCTCTATTAGCCAAGCGAGTCCCATTTTTTTTTCCGCTTTGGACTATACAATCCCATTTAAATTAATCCCCTCCCTTACCAAACATAAGTTTCAAGGACTATTTAACATAGTCCAATCCAATGAGGCATAGTGAGGCATGCCAAACATGCCCTTATAGTACAAGGATGTAACCCTAGTAGGGTCAAACTAGGAAACAAGATAAAATCCTAATTACACAATATCTGTACAAAAGGAAAGAAATATAATCCTAATAAACTAGGAAATAAATATCCTAATTAAGCTAGGATCTCGCTAACACTCCCCCTGAAGTTGGAGCAAAGATGTCACGCATGCCCAACTTGTCAAGCGAGTTGAGAAAGACCGCAGTAGACACAGCTTTTGTAAGAACATCTGCCAGTTGATACTCGGATGATATAAACGGAAAAGAAATAATTTCAGCATCCACTTCTCTTTAACAAAATGTCAATCGACCTCCACGTGCTTTGTACGATGATGTTGCATATGGTTATGTGCAATTGCAATTGCAGCTTTATTATCACAATACAAATTCATGGGTTTTTGGGGTCCAAACCCAAGATCTCTCAACAATCTTCTCAACCATAGTAACTCACACACACCTTGAGCCATCCCACGGTACTCGGCCTCGGCACTAGACCTAGACACCACTTTTTGCTTTTTACTCCTTCAAGTAACAAGATTACCACCAAAAAATGTGAAATATCCAGACATAGAACGTCTATTAGTGACTGAACCAGCTCAATCATCATCCGTATACCCTTCCACATATGTATGACCATACTTGCAAAACATTAACCCCTTTCTAGGAGTTACTTTCAGATACCTTAAGATGCGCATCACAACACCCATATGATCTTCACTAGGAGAATGCATAAACTGACTCACTACACTCACTGCATATGCAATATCAGGACGTGTATGAGATAAATAAATCAATTTCCCCACAAGTCATTGATAACGCTCTTTATCTGTAGGGACTTCATCATGATACAACCCCAACTTATGATTCTGTTCACTATGGGTATCAATTGGTTTACAATCTAACATTCCAGTCTCTGCAAGTAAATCCAAAATATACTTTCTTTGAGACAGAAAGATACCATGTTTAGATCTGGCAACTTCAATCCCAAGAAAGTACTTCAAATCACCCAATGACTTCATCTCAAACTCGGAAGCCATATACTTATGAAGATTTTGCATTTCTGCCTGATCATCTCCAGAATCATATCATCAACATAAATAATTAAAGCTGTCAATTTACCTTTATGACGCTTTAGAAACAAAGTATAGTCTGAGTTACTCTGCACATACCCAAATTTCTTCATAGATGCTGCAAATCTCCCAAACCATGCTCTTGGAGACTGCTTCAATCCATATAAAGACTTCCGCAACTTACACACAACACCCTCCTTAGAGGTTACAGGAATACCAGGAGGGAGATCCATGTAAATCCCCTCATTGAGGTCACTATGTAGAAATGAATTTTTGACATCGAATTGTAATAAGGGCCAGTCGCAGTTAGTAGCCAGGGACAATAGTACACGCACAGTATTGAGCTTTGCCACTGGAGCAAAGGTCTCCAAATAATCCACTCCATAGGTCCTAGTATAACCATTTGCTACCAATCTAGCCTTGTAACGATCAATGGAACCATCAACTTTATGCTTCAAAGTAAACACCCATCTGCATCCAACAGCTTTCTTCCCTCGTGGCAAAGGAACTAAATCCCATGTTTTATTCTTGTTCAAGGCATCCATTTCAACATTCATGGCATCCATCCATTTTGGGTTAGATAAAGCATCTTGCAACTTAGTTGGCACACATACACTAGATAATTGACACAAATATGATGCATATGACTTAGACAAACGATGAGTTGATACATAATGGCTAATGAGATATTTAGACTTGGCATGTATATCAGGAGAATATTGTACTTTAGGTTTCCCACAAGTGGTTCGTGGGAGTAACTGATAAGCTGACACAGATAGATCATTAGAAATTACCTCACTTAATTCACTATCACGAGTAGATTGGGCACTGGCAGGGCAGAGGAGGGTATTGTATCGAACTCATCCATACAAGAATCATTGTCATTATTTTCAGATACAGAAGACTGGTCAATTGCTTCAGTGTGACCGGTAGTTTCGACACTGTGGGCACCTGCTTCATCTCCAGATATGGGTGACTGGTCGAGTTCCAAAGGGCGATCAGTCGTTTCTTCACAGGGACCATAAGTTTCATCATTAGATATAGGCGACCGGTTACTTGCTTCAGTGCGACAGATCGTTTCCATCCAGAGAGCAGTATCTTCAAACACATCATTCTCCAATCCAAGACTCTCCAATCCACTCCCCCTCTCCCCCTGAATTGGAGAGGAGGGAGGGACATAATAGGGCACTTCTTCATGGAAAGTCACGTCCAAAGTAACATGCACCTTCTGGGTAGGTGGATGATAGCACTTATAACCTTTCTGAGAAGAAGAGTAACCAATAAAGACACATCGCAGAGCACAAGGATCAAGTTTACTCCGTTGATGAGAGTAGACATGAACATAGGCAACACACCCAAAAACTTTAGGGGGCAACTTGGAGACTGAGACAGGGGAAACATGGTCACCAAATAAATCATGTGGAGTCTTGAAATCAAGAACCCGGCTCGGAGTACGATTAATCAAATATGCAGCAGATAAAACAGCATGCCCCCAAAGATGATGGGGAACAGACATGTCCAATATAAGGGAGCGGGCAACTTCAAGTAATTGACGATTCTTGCGTTCAGACACACCATTCTGCTGAGGAGCAAATAGGGTTGTCGTTTGATGAATAATACCTTGAGCAAGGAAGAAAAATGTCAAAGTGTTATTCACATATTCGCCTCCGTTATCAGTCCGGAATACTTTGACCCGAGCATGAAACTGAGTAGACACCATAGTACAAAACTCTGGAAGGATGGAAGCAACATCATGTTTATTTTTCAGCAAGAAAACCCAAGTGAGTCTTGTACAATCATCAATAAATGTGACAAACCAACGAAATTCGTTCGAAGTAACGCGAGCCGGACCCCACACATCAGAATGCACTAAATCAAAAGGCTTTGCAGCTTTACTGTCACTCAAAGGAAACACAGTGCGATGACTCTTGGCCAAAATACATGTCTCACACTTAAAACTGGACTCATCACAAGAGCGAAATAAAGATGGAAACAGACGCTTAAGGTAGCCAAATGACGGGTGTCCCAAGCGACGATGCCATAACCAAATTTGTTATTTGTCTTTGACACTACAACTTTGAACAGTATTAACGACACGAGCACGAACTGGTGCAGAAGGCAATGTCAAATAATATAACCCCCCTATCCGTTTACCATGCCCAATAGTCTTGTGAGTCTTGAGATCCTAAAAAGAGCAATGCGTGTGATAGAAAGTA
>NW_023010175.1:0-20774 GCF_902201215.1 Prunus dulcis
TGTGATGCATAATTTTGGAGGGCGTGTATACGTATTGTCAAAATATGGTGAACCGCATAATAAATGGACTTGTGTTTACCACGGTGGGGAACAGATACGGATACAGTGTGGATGTCGGAAATATGAAAGTGAAGGGATCCCGTGTTGCCACTTGTTTTATGTAATGAAGTGCGAGCACCTTACGGAAATTCCTCCAGCACTCATAATGAAGAGATGGACAAAGAGTGCCCAAACTGATACATGTAGGGAATTTATCAGCAAAGGCGAAGACACTACCAAGGAAGTTGTAGAAATGGCGAGGTATGGAAGTTTAAGTGCTATGTCAAACAAAGTTTATTTTTATGCATCAAAGAGTGCAAATGGTTATGCCATGTTGACGAATGAGTTTAGTAGATGGGAGGGAATTTGTGAAGGCTTACGGGAAAAGGAAGAAGAGACGAGTCTGAAATTGGGTAGCGCTGAGCAATGTCCTTCAAATATTGTGAAAGATCCAAATATCGTTAAGACAAAAGGCAGTCAAGCAAGGCAGGGTGGAACGCGCAAGCGTCGACAATGTCAATTGTGTCGCGGATATGGACATACAAAGCGTAATTGCTCTCAAAGAAACTTGCATCCAAGTAGAAATGCAGGTGTGAATATCCCATCAGGTATTGAAAGCTATCAGTATAGTTCTGATAAAGGGCCGTCCCCGGACATTAGCTACAGTTATCCTAGTCAAACGATTTCTCAATGCAGAAGCAACAATGTGGTTGATTTCTCTAGTTCTGATAGTTTTTCTACTGCAGACCCAACCGGTTCTACCCCTAACAGTGACGATGGTTTCTCATTCGACAATGGTGAACCTAATTCCCTATGTACTGGTTCAACCCAAAACAATTGTAGTTTTGGAACTTGGTTTACATGTAAAAATTCACATAAAATGTAGATTCAGTAATAGACAATATGCTTTCATATGATTGATATGTTATTGTTTTATGTATGTAATGTTAAGAAACGATGTTATGACTTGTAGGGGGTGCTTGAACGGAAGTTTTATGTAGGAGGCGGTGATCCAAACCACATTGCCTAAGGGTAAGGGGCTATTATTTGAACATATTAGAATCAATAAAGACTAATTATCTGAAAATACTTGGTATTACAAATTTTTTGCCTGATAGTGCGCATTATATTCCAAAATATTGGCAATTTCGTAAACGATAATTGCTTAATCCTAATGTCTTTGCTATATACATTCATTAGCTTCGCGTTTACAGTTTGAACAGTTTTGCCCACAGCAGGTCAGCATTTGCATTAGAAACATGCAATTGCAAGACGGTGATGCAATGCAAGGGTGGCTGTGCCCAAACCCCTAATAAGGAAAAATGGATCATATTTTTTCCTTCTTGCAAATGTCACCTACTTTTTGAATTTTATATTGAAGGGCGACATGAACCGATATACAGAGCATGGTAAGAATCTGGGGCAATAAGTCCTTCAATTATATTACAAAATAAAGCAATTATAAAAATCACGTAGTAATGGACATTGTCATGTACCACAAATGAATTTCCAAAATATCCCGACTTTCGTATAACACAATGTGATTAACTCTAATATTGAAAAATAAAATTTCGGTCATAATAAAGTATTGGCTTCATTTTCTTTGTCTTTGCGCCATACATTAATTAGGTTTGCGTTTTTAAGGTATGTTTAGTTTGCACACAGCCGGTTTCAATTTGCATTTCACAGATGCAATTGCATGACGGTGATGCAATGCAAGGGCGGCTGTGCGCAAACCCCAAATCAGGCAAAATGAATCATATTTTTTTGTACATGCATAATTAGACCTATTTTTTTGAACTATCAATCGAAGTACAGAGCATGAAAAACGGAAAGGGGCAATAAACCGAACATTCTTTCAGTACAACAACGATAAATTCTCGAAATTATGTTGTAATGGACATTCTAATGTAGCACAAATGATTTTCCAAAAGATCCCAATTTTCGTATAACACAATGTGATTAACCATAATATTGAATAATACACATATGGTCTGAATAAAGTATTTGCTTTGTTGTCTTTGTCTTTGTCTTTGTGCTATACATTTAGGGTTGGGCATGCGTTTTTCAGGTATGTTTATTTTGCACACAGCAGGTTTGTATTTGCATTTCACACATGCAATTGCATGACGGTGATGCAATGCAAGGGTGGCTGTGCGCAAACCCCTAAAAACGAAAAATGGAACTCCATATTTTTTTGTACATCCACAATTACACCTTTTTTTTGAACTAGAAATCGAAGTACATAGCATCAGAAATGGTAAGGGGCAATAAGCTGAACATATTATATTACAAAACGGACCAATGATCCGGAAAATTGAATCGTTTCCATAATTTACTTGGTTTTCTTTCTCTTTGGGGTACGTGAACGAAGACTTTTCTCAACTTTGCCTTTTTGGCGTGTGGAGTCTTGTTCTGCATTCAGATTACCCTTAGCTGCGGCCCCGCCGTCATCGGCTTCCTCATCCTCATCCCTAACCTCTGTCTCGTCGATCCAAGCATCGTCTTCATCTTCCTCTTCATCTTCCTCTTCTTCCTCTTCTTCTTCCTCTTCCTCATCTTCTTCATGCTCTTCTGGTATCACAATTTTTGTCTTTCCTTTTCTACCTATGTGGTCAGCTTTAAATTTTGTGCGAAACTCCTACATACAGGGAAACATTGACATATATTTTGTTCAATTTTGTGATGATGGTTTGCAATGCAGAATCAGTCAGCATATTATTTAAAATTGCAATATTTAACATCCTATAAATCGAACTTTACAATGGAGGTAACAAACTTACATGTTCTGCATCATCATCTATGACGTCTTCACCAATACCTGAACTTGCAATGGTTGTTCCCGAGGTGTTCTTCAATTTCTCCTATTACAATATAACATCGTTCATGTTCAATACCATGGTCTGTTATTTCAATATAACATCCGTGATGGTTGTTCATTTTATGAAATCAGTATGAAATGAAGCATCAACTGACTCACAATCTCTTGCCGTAGGCGACTGATCTCTATGCTTGCTTCCAATGAAGTTGAAAATAGTACGGCATTCAACCCAGCATTCAGCTCCAAAATCTCAGTTGCAGCTTCAGCAGTTACCTACATTTAGGCACATGCAATTACACCAATCACCACATGAAAATTCACAATGTATGAATATATCACGCCATGGAAGCTACTTACATGTGTCACACCAGCAGGTAATGGTAGATCAAGACTATCTTGCCCACGCGGTATCCGCACAAGTTTACTTCCATTTTCGGCTGTCCAGCATGGTATTCGCACTGACCATGGCTGAGGAGAGATGTTTCCTACCCTTATATTGGCCCCTACGAGATTTCGATCTTCTCCTTCCTGTGGAATTTAGGTATCATTTTAGATTGTTGAAAAATGATATGAATTTCATGCAGCAAGTGTAAGTACAGAACACGTGTTCAGCGTATAACGTACCGCTTCACGTAAGTCCTCATAGTGGCGGTACCTTATGTACTCATCTTTGTAGTGGCCATAGTTGGATGAATTTGCAAGCCATTCTGAAGCGGGGTACCCATTCAGTGCTTCCCTGACTTCTGCCTCATCAGTTAGCTTATAATCAGAAAGCATTGTCCTCGGTGGAATTTTGGGTACTTGAGGTTCTGTGGTGCCTAAACTTTGCATTGCGACTCGCTCTCCCAAAAACCAGGCTGAACCAGCTGGTCCCTCAAGTAGGATTCGTTTACGGGTTGTTGGCATACTATTTATGACGGCTTCCGGCATGTCGGATTCATTGGTCCCCTATGGGTTCCAATTAACCTGCAACACAAATTGGTTACCTCAGGGAATCATACATTTGAAGCTAAATAAAATTTCACACAAACGTCGAGGTTTATACCTGATCATTTGTTAGATGTCGCATCATCACTCTAAAATGTTCCAAGTGATGTTGCAAGTCCCGCTTTGATTTTGCACCAACCCACCTCAATGTTCTGAGCCACGTGTTCAAGGTCCCACTGGGCCTTGATAAAGCAAACGGCTTTAGGTACTCGCAAGCCCATACCTACACAAGACAAGTTTACAAATTAGTAATTTAAGCAAAAAATTATGTTGCACTTTGCGGATATTCAATTCGATGACACTAACCTCCCATGCCCTCCAATACCCGCCCATGCTTGATGACCTGCCCCTGGAACAAGAATCCAATGATCTATACAAGCAAGCCAACGCCGCACCGCCCCAGTCATATTTACCAATGTCTGAGACTATTTCCAGACAGGGGGCGTAGTGCATACTCACGTATTGGCTCTTGTCATTGAGGAATGAGGAGCCAATCAAGCACAGTATAAATGCCCTTGCAATTTGGTCAGCTTCTTTATCATCTTTCGGATTCTTCCTCCAGTATGGAGTGCAAAGGCTTTCATATGGCACTCTCCTTTCCCCTGCCAGTAGGTCTGCAATTGGTTTCCCAAACAATTTCACCACCTTGTTCTTATTTCTGTAAATGTCCAAGTCGTACGTTAATCGCTTCCCACCAACATGCAATCCTATGATTGCTGCGAAGTCCGTCGGGGTCATTGTCATCTCTCCAACTTCATCGAAGTGGAATGTGTGGGTAGTGTCCCACCATCTCTCAGCTAAGGCCACAAGTAATGGCCTATCCCCTTTCTTTCCATGTCCCAGTATTGACAAAAAGGGCAAAAATCCAGATTCTTTCACCTTTGCTTTCATCGTATCGTGCATTGCTTTGTTATACCATGTAGCACATATGTCGTTGTTTCCACACCCTCTGATTTTTTTTAAAGTGAGCTGCATAAAACACAACGGTTTTAGTAATCTTCATTTGATTGTCACCCTCTAAAAATAAATTATTCCAATGTGTGAAATGCCAAATGTAAACTTAAATAATAATACCTTGAAGGAGATATGTTCCTCCAAATCGAAGTGAAGCAAGGGTGAACAAGGATTGCGGTCTCTTGGTATGAACACACGTACCCCGAACACCCCATTACCCATAGGACCCGATATTCGTTTTGCTGGCGTCCGTTTTTTCGAGCTTGAGGAAGCCGCTGAAGAGTTACCTTTCGTACCCTTTGCAACTGTGGTCTTCGGGCGACGGGAACCTTCATGAGATGCTCCAACCTCGGGGCACTTGTTATTCGTCCTCATTGTTGATTCGAATATCCTTCATTATTGATTTCAAACGGCAAACAATGAAACAGATTATCTCTACCTCAACATCAAACAATACAATAACTATTTTGACCAAAAATAAAACAACACAGTAACATGACATAATCTGAACATACGTTCAAAAACATTTCACAACCTTCCGTACTCATTGCATTTCTTTCTCTATGTTTTTTACAAACAAAAATTCATTCCTTCCCAGCCCAGTAGGCATTGCCTCACATGTGCATTGTTAAGTGAAGGCTTCATTTCAATTAGGAATCTCTTATGCAGGTAAGAACGGATAATGGGTGGATTAACTTCAGTAATGCAGTTCTTATGTTTATATCAGAAACAAAAGTATACATTAGGTCGTCACTGGTTGTATTAAATAATAGAACAAACAGGGAGTAGATTGCACTACAAGGATGCAGACAAAATAACAGAAAAACACAGAAACACACACACATTGCTCCAACAAAACCCACAAGCATCAATACCATACCAAACAATATCAACAAGTAATACACTACATGAAAATTCACAAAGAATTTCCATCTGCAGTCTCCACATTGTACTTTTGATGACAGTCTCCCTTCATAATTTATAAAGTAGTAGTTAAGAAAGCAAGGCCAACCAGTCGGAGCTATTCATCTTGCTCTAAATTATCACCTATCTCCATTAAAATCATCTTTTTAGTGTAAAACGCAATGGAACTGAAAAACTGAATTCTGCAGAACATCAAAACACAAGTAAGATAGAAAAAGATCAAAGCACACCATTAATAGGACAGCATCCAGTATTGGTCTTCCTACCCAAAGATTTTGATAACTAAAGAGTCATTTGGATGATAAAAGTTTCGTAACTAATAGACAACGGCAAAACATACACATGGTAGGCTCATACCAACAATGCATTGAAGGAGATATGTAGCAGACTAAATACCAAATATTCTACATTCCTAAAACCTTGAGGGAAAACATTTACCAAAATTTCAGCATGCAAGGAAGAGCCAAATGATTTCAGAATAAGCAAGCGCGTGCACACACCCAACCCACAAAAACAGAATTCTTTAAACCTAACCATGTTCAATTTTCTCCAGAATAAATTAGATTATGTCAAAGATGTATCCAGTAGCAGTAGAAGGCAAAAATCAGTAAGAGAAATCATATCAAAGCACGTTATACGTCAAAATTTGCGTCATCCGAAACCATCATCACATTTCAAAGATAAGACTTACCGGATTGGACTAAAGCCCCAACCTTCAATCAACAGATTCTCAGTGCCACCTTACTCTTCAAACCAATATGAACAGGTAACAATTCAAGTAATAGCAACTGTGAACTTTCGCAAACCGTAGGCTTTTCTGAAAAAATACAGGCAAAGCCAAATGGGGGTCAAAAGCTACCCATAAGATATTTGGCGAAAACAGAACAACCAAAATATGTAAATGCTGCCAATTTAATGTTAAATCCTCTTACAAAATGAAAAAACCATAAGCAGACGGAACCCACTGTAGGAATGAGTTCAATCGGTTGGATTCAATCCCATATAAGCAGACCCACAATGGAATTTCAAAGTAAATAGGAAAGTACAAAATGAATCCCACAACAGAAAAACCAAACTATTCTTTACCTGGTAAACAGAGACAACAATGAAAACTTCAAATTCAGAAAGCTATAAACGCGGGGGCGAGAGTTCCTGTTGGTTCGAAGAATTGACTGCACAAATCCAGCTTCAGAGACTTCCTTGTACCGAAAATTATTTTGCCAAAACAAAACAACCCAACAAGCTAAACGCTACCAGCTCCAAAATTATTTCAAGATAAACAAGGAAAGGAGGAACCCCAAACTGCGCGCAAGAGTGAGAAAGGGATGCTGTTCCAATTTCAAATTTTGTAAATGTTTCTGTTTGTGGGCTAGAAGGAGGCGGCAATTTCTGACATCATAGTGTTGGGTTTGTGCTTGGGCTATAGATTGAAAAGAGGAATTAGGGTTGGGCTTTAGGAGCAAAAATGAAGTCGGTTTCATTTTTGAGTTTGAATTGGATTGGGCTTCACGGGTAAAATTGAATTGGGTTTGGGCTTTACGGTTAACATTAAATTGGGTTACGGTTTAGGGTAAAAATGATATTGGGTTGGGCTTTATGGTTAAAATTGAACTGGGTTGGGCTTTAGGGTTAACATGATATTAGGTTGGGCTTTATGGTTAAAATTGAATTGCGTTTGGGCTTTAACCGGAAAAAATTGAATTGGGTTTGGGCTTTAGGGTTAAAATTATATTGGGTTCGGCTTTATGGTTAAAATGTAATTTTGTTGGGCTTTAAGGTTAAAATGATATTGGGTCTGGGCTTTGTGGTTCAAATTCAAGGGTTTACTGTTTATGGTATGCAATTTACGGTTAAAATTGAATTGGTTTGGGCTATATTATTCAAATTCAAGTGTTTAGGGTTTAGAGTTTGTGGTTTATGCATAAAAGTTAAAATTGAAATGGGTTGGATGTTACGGTAAAAATTTAATTGGGTTTATGCAATTCAGTGTTAAAATTCAAGGGTTTAGGATTTACAGTTACAATTTAGGGTTGGGCTTTATGGTTAACACTGAATTGGGTTTGGGCTTTAGGGTTTAAAGAATGGTTTATGTTTAAAATTATATTGGATTCAGGTTATACACTATTCGTAAGCTTAGGTTTTAATAATTTTAACTGTTTCAAGTCGTATGTAATTGTTATATATAATTTTTAAAAGTAGCGATACTTTTACAAATAGTTACAATTTTGAATGTCCATTAATTAGGAAAAATAAGTTTTGAAATTTATTTTTTAAAAAACAATCTCGGAAATGTTTTTTGCAACCAAAAAGAAGGTTATTTGAGGGAAGTATTTGTTGTAATTTTCAAATGTTGAGATAAATAAGTTTTGAAGGAGTTTATTCCGAATGGACAATTTAACCTCCTAAATGTTTATTTAAAACAACCTCTCATGTCCAACCAAATGAAGAGCATATGTACACACTCTAGAGTACTCTAACTTATCTATCTTCACCAAAATCATGGGGAAAAAACAATTCTGCTGTGAAGAAAGGGTTTATGGGTGATGTACCCAGTAAAGTGAAAATCACTACACGGGATTCGTTTACTGATGCGAACAAAGGTAGTAAACAAGCGTCTGCAAGTGAACCTGCATAAAATAATATGCAATTGCAGTAATCAGATGCAGTTCAGAGGTACGTGTGCGCAATTCAAAATTTCGTACAACGGGTGGTTATAATTTTCACTTCGAACGTACAAACATAAAATTTAACAACCCAAACAGTAATGTACATAGCACAATACTGAAAACGTTAATATAAAATGTTATTTTTGGATCACACTTCCAAATTGCAAACATGAAAAATGTAAACTAAAACATTACACTCTAATCCCTGAACTTGTAGTTTTCATCATCCGAGTCATCCGTGGACTCCCATTTTTCAACTTCCTCCCAATGCGTAATGAGCTTGTCAGCGTAGAAATCACTGCACCATTCCATCTTTTGAGGGGTGCACTTGCAAACAAGAGGAGATGGTGGCTTTGGAGGCGAGGGAGTTGGAGACCGGTAAACTTGAACATTATCCGAATTTACAGAAAAAAGATCCTTGCAAAGTTGACATGGACGCAAATCATGTGGAACATGGTTACAAAAGTTAGGCGTAACATGAACTTTCGGATCATTTGGATCCCAACCTTGCTGTTTTGGGTTGTTGACAACGTGAGATTGGTTTGAAGAGGAAGCCATGCATTTGTAATGGAATGGATAGAGTGAAAGAGGCAGTCACTGAAATGCCCTTTTATAATAGAATGGAGGGTTTCAAATGTTAACGCAAGGGTTATCCGGAAAAATTAACCCAGCCAACTGACTTTTTTAAACTAACAGAGTATTTGTTCAGACGAACGCAATACGTGCGTTCCTGGAGAAACGTTACCTGTTCGCCGAAAACATGCCCCAACCACCTTACTTTTTCAAGGAAACAGAATACTTTTTCACACGAAAGCAAAAGGTGCGTTCGCTGAGGAAAGTTTTATGTTCGCCGAAAAAATATATCCAACCAACTTACTTTTTCAAACAAACGGAATGTTTGTTCTAGCGAACGCAAGGGTTGCGTTCGTTCAGTAAAGTTACCGGTTCCCCTAAAAAAGGGTCCAACCAACTGACTTTTCTAAACAAATGGGGCGTTTGTTCAAACAAACGCAAAGGTTTGCTTTCGTTCAGAAATACTCGACGTTCCGCCGAAAAAGAAGGCCAACATAGTTACTTTTTTAAACCAACAGGGTATTTGTCCAGACGAACGCCATACTTGCGTTCCAAGAGAAAAGTTACCCGTTCGCCGAAAACATGCCCCAACCACCTTACTTTTTCAAGCAAACATAATACATTTTCACACGAACGCAACAGGTGCGTTCGCTGAGGAAAGTTTTATGTTCGCCGAAAAAATGTATCCAACCAACTTACTTTTTCAAACAAACGGAATGTTTGTTCTAGTGAACGCAAGAGTTGCGTTCGTTCAGTAAAGTTACCCGTTCCCCTAAAAAAGGAACCAACCAACTTACTTTTCTAAACAAACGGGGCGTTTGTTCAAACGAACGCAAGGGTTTGCTTTTGTTCAGAAATACTCGACGTTCCGCCGAAAAAGAAGGCCAACATAGTTACTTTTTTAAACCAAGAGGGTATTTGTTCAGACGAACGCCATACGTGCGTTCCAAGAGAAAAGTTACCCGTTCGCCGAAAACATACCCCAACCACCTTACTTTTTCAAGAAAATAGAATACTTTTTCACACGAACGCAACAGGTGCGTTCGTTGAGGAAAGGTGTTTGTTCATTGAAACAATATATCCAACTAACTTACTTTTTCAAACAAATGGGGAGTTTGTTCTAGCGAACAAAAGGGTTGCGTTCCCTTCGTAAAGTTACCCATTCCCTTAAAAAATAGGCCCAACCAACTTACTTTTTCAAATAAACGGGAAGTTTGTTCAATCCAACGCAAATGTTTGCTTTCCTTGAGAAATACTCGACGTTCCACCGAAAAAGAAGGCCAACATAGTCACTTTTTTAAACCAACATGGTATTTGTTCACACGAACGCAATATGTGTGTTCCTGGAGCAAAGTTACCCATTCGCCGAAAACATGCCTCAACCACCTTACTTTTTCAAACAAACGGATTACTTTTTCACACAAACGCAATAGGTGCGTTCGTGGAGGAAAGTTTTATGTTCGCTGAAAAAATAAATCCAACCAACTTTCTTTTTCAAAGAAACGGAGTGCTTGTTCTAGCGAACGTAAGCGTTGCGTTCATTTAGTAAAGTAACCCGTTCCCCTAAAAATGGGCCCAACCAACTTACTTTTTCAAACAAACGGGATATTTGTTCATACGAACGCAATACGTGCGTTTCTTGCGAAACAGTACTCGTTCGTCGAAAATAGGCCCTTCACGACCGGACTTTTTCAAACAAACGGGGTACTTTTTTTTACGAATGCAACCGGTGCGTTGGTTGAGGAAAATGAGTCCAACCAAATGACTATTTCTAATGAACCTGGTGTTTGTTCAGTAAAGTTTACCGTTCCCCGGAAAGATGGGCCCAACCAACTTACTTTTTCAAACAAACGGGGTATGTGTTCAACCGAACGTAAGTAGGTGCGTTTGTTTAGAAAATTTTGACGTTCTAACGAAAAAGGAACCCCAATCCAGAGTACCAAGTACCAAATACTAGGTACCAACTACAGACGAAGGATTATTTAAGGAGTTACTTCCTATACATTTCAACTCAAACATTTCCACCTCTTTTACTAATAACATTACTCATACACAACATAAAAGAGAAAAATGAAAACCCAAATAATGTCACATTCAATGGTTGGTAGCTCAAGAGGCTCCTCCACGCCTAAGAAGAAGGGGGTGGGTGATGATGATGGTGTTGATTGTTCGTATTATATCCGCCAGCAAGTGAAACGAGCCCATGATGTCACAAAGCCTCCTACTGAGGCTAGTAACAACATCTTTCGTGAAGGAGATTCAATCACCAAGTACGAAATTTACAATGGGGGGATTGAGATCGGCTTTGAGATGTTTAGGAAATACGCTCAGCTTGTTGATGCTGGTTCAACAAAGTGGGACAAAATCGAGTTATACGAAGCAATTGCTATTTTGGAGAAGCGAGCTCCGTGAAGCATCGGTATGTTATGATTTGCATTGTGTTGTTTGTCATAATTTCGGATGTAATTTCAGATGTTATAATTTCAACCGTACTATCGGATGTTAAATGTTATAATCAGTATGGTAGAATAGTTTGAGGGTTTAGTTTTGTATAATAATAAAAAAAAAACCCATAAATATGGTTAGGAGACCTTTATTATGAATGAACTAGGAACTCCTGTTTCGTAAATGACGTCTGGGCCCCAGATATGCTATAATGTTCCCTTGGTGGCAACAAAAAAACTCATGTGTGCAATGTTTTACACGAAGTACATAATATGCATTTGGCCGTCATGTAATGCAATTGAACATGATATAATGCAAAAGCAAAGTTCCTGTATGCAAAACGGGATAAGTACATGCAATTGCACTACCTTAACCATTAACCCTACGTGCATGCAGTTGCACTAAAAGTAATTACATTTCAGTGTTTGGGGCTTTCCAGTCGTGAAATGTTTGGATGTTGTGAAGAAAACCAAAAAAACATTTGTAAGCAAACAATGGAATTCAATTACATGATGTGCAACAGTCGTGCATGCAATTGCACTCGCTATATTACAAAAGAACCCCGACTGTGCGCAAATAGGGATATATACATGCAATTACGCCTAATTTATAAAGTGTAATCCCTTACGACCTACTGTCAAACTTTCTACTTTGCCTGAGAGCGTGTCATTGGCTTCCTTGCGATGGGATGATGAGGGATGGATGGACCATGTTGGGCCAACATGTCAAGTTCCTCGTCGACAACTCTTCGAGCGGACTCCCTTACTTCCTTTAGACGCTTGTTTTTTGGGTTCTTCAGCAACGATAGTGCAACGTGAACCCGCTCGCTTGCATGTTGAAACTGCAAATAAAAAACAACCCGTCAAAGAAATGATGAAAAAAAATATCTGACATGGAAGACAAAAGTATGAAACGAAATTTATGCCGACTCACTTTATTGGAACCGTGTGATGTGCATTCAATATCTTCTAGCCAATTCATGACGAAGATACCACAATCGCATCCATTTAGTTGTCTGCGGGCCTTGTCAGTTCGCACAATGTTGAATTTTGCAAACTGCCATCCTTTGTCAAAATGTTTGACAATCTCATCTTTATAAATGTAGTCCAACACTTTCATCTACACCACAATCAATTCAAATCAATTCATAGTCGGGATGTTAGGAGAATAAAAATACAAACCAAAAATAGGTAAATTAAACTTACAATTCGTTCCGCTAATTGATAACGAGATGCGTTGTATTTAGCACCGGGGAGACTATCCCATAGTTCAACCTTTTTATCACCCATAAGCACCACTAGCAAATACCAATGACTCCCAATTCGATCCAAAACGGAAATGAAAATCTAGGAGCACAATGACTTCCTTAGAAAAACATGCGTATACAAAAGTGCACTAAAGATATTGTAAAAAATAACTTAAATCGATACCTTCTCGCACTTCGTAAGGCCTACGGTGAACCGTTTTGAGATTTCCCTTCTAAGTTTGACACCCAATTCAAAAAATTTCCCATCACTTGTATTATTGACTTGCTCCTACATTCACATATACTGTAAGCGTAAATTCATTTACTAAATCACAAACTATAATAGTTTGAAAAATATGAATGCTTACCGACATATATGTGTGGAAGTACCAATTCCCTGACCCCTTTTCTTGTAGATAATAGACTTGCACGTTCAGTACTCTATCATTAATCCACATTTCGGGCCTCAGGCACATGAACTCATCTCTCGTGACATGATGTCCGTTTTCTATTTCAATTATACGTTCGTCACTATAACAAAAGAAGAAACCAATTGTTATAGTTAAATTCACGTACGGGACAACATATAAGGAATTTGGTCAATTTCATAATTCAACATTTGTATGTAAGTAGTTACCTTGAAAAGTTGTTTGACCTAAAAATGTAACTGAATAATTCAAAATCGGAGTCTTGTAAGTCCTCGGGTTTTAATTTGAAAGGCCCAATTTTAATCTTGGACGCCGTCTTTTGCACAGCCTTTCCTTTTGCATTTGACGGGTCAACCCATGGCTCTCTACAATGAAGCCCTGGACGCCTTTCAGCCGTTCGACATGTTTGAATTCGACTTTGATCACCACGGGCCAATTTTGTGAACTTCCTCTTTTCCACGCCAATTTTCAACTGTGGAAAAGGGAATCCAAATATTACATTTTGAAAAAAAAAAAAAATTCAGTATTTTACAACTATGTAAATAAATGCGTACTTAATAAACGTAAAAGATAACAACAAACTCGATCTTGAAACTCCTAATCGCTCATCATACCTCAGGTTCACTGAAAGTCTGTCCATCCGGTAATGGCGTCCAAGGATTGTTTACATGAACTGGACCTTTCTCCTTTAATTTCCTAGATTCTTCACCCTTCTTCTTGACAACATTCTCACCACCTTCATCTTGTATTTTCGGTGGCCCGTCCTCCTTAGTTTGATTTACATCTTCATGTCTTGCGTCTTTCATAAAGGACCTCACTTCACTCATTACCTTGTCAGCGAGTTCCAGCACTGAGCGCTGGACCTCTGCTTGTATTATCTGGCCCAAAGCAAGTCCTTCAATTGATCGCTTCACCTCTGCCTGTATTACTGGAGCCAAACTGATAGAAACTTCTTGAACTATTCTTTCAACGTTTACTCCAGACACTTCATTTGTTCGACGGTGCTGTGAAACAACCCGCACAGTAGGACTATCAAACCCACCTTGCTTGATAACCCATCTAATCATTTTCCACACTGAGTTATTGTCCCAAGACACAATGGGATCCAAAGACTTAACAACATATACTCCACCATGGACAATTGAATCGAAATACAATAGTTGCAGAAAAAGCAATGACCCATTTACATATGCAACTTTCTTTGCTTTGAACGACCTAACACCTTCACATAAGAAGTTGAATCCATGGTCGGCCCAGTTCTTGGTCTCTATCTTCCCTGGGATCGTCAAGAAAGTTAAATATTTCCCGGTGATAGTGAAGATGTGGGGCAAAGTATAGTGCCAAGTGCAAACATCACAAATAGAACTTGAAAGTCCTCATTCGCATTTTTGCACTTTTCCAATTGTTCAGCTAAACCCTTTACTAATACTCTTTTGCCATTTCCACCGAAACTCTTGACTAATTGTTTCACCTTTTCATCTTCTACCGGCCTGTCGAGTTGAACATCCTCGCCGGTGTTCTTAAGACCCATAACACGCCCAAACTCATCGGCACTTATTCTAATCACATTGCCGTGCAGTTCTATAGAAGACGTATCAGGATTGAACTTTTGAATCAAACAATGGCATAATTGGCGGTGTAAACGAGTGCACGACAAAGATGCCACAGTACCAAACCCAATAGCCTTAATTGCTAACCGCTTCTCCTCTGACAATTTTTCCACCGTACGATGGAATCGGTCCGGGCTGCATCTAGTTATCCAACTCATCTCATTCACTGAGTCGTTTACTTGCCCGCTTGAACCTTCTAAGGCAGAACCATATGTTGCCTTCTCTGTAGTGTTCAATTTCCTCCACTTATTACTAATCTCTTCTTGTACCTGAAATAAAAAATTCTCATGAATATACCCTTCTTAATAAAATAATTAATAAACTGACCAAATCATTGTCATCTCTCACCTTATGGTCCAACTTTGCATTGGCCACTTTCCCCATTTCATGTCGTTCTTTTTTCCTGTAAATCATTTATTTTTTATAAAAAAAACCATTATAATATTAAGCAACCACATTTCCAATTTGTAGATGTACGTGTAACTTACATGAAATTAAAAAATGCATCTCGGCCAACTCTTGTTTGTTGCACAGTACTCTCGGCTTTGCGCTTTCTTTTCGCTGATCCCCTTTTTTGAGCTTCCATAACTTGCACAAATCAAGTACAAAACACTATCATGCAATTCTCTCTAGCGCCGAGAATTTGAATACTAATCCAAAGCCTAATACACCCTAAATCCCGTAAACCCCGTAAACCCAGTAAACACCACAACATCACATTGCTTAATTAAAAAAATACGGGGACCTGGATTTGCACACAGTTGCTTAGTAATTGCATATACTGATATGCAATTGCAAGACACTACTTGCAAGTGCATCAGCCCTCGATTATAACATTGCACAGATAATGCACACAACCCACCAATGCATTTCTATATTGGGCCGACATTCTTACTCATTTCAAATCCCAATCCAAATCTTAACCAATCCTAACTTACACTTTCGGAACACTTTACTCCCCATAAAAAAAAAATTCAAAAACACAGTCAAACCTACCTACCTACCACGAAATCACCTCACTTGCATAATTTCAAAACAAAACTATATACTGTAATTGCATTCAGTTACTTGGATTTGCATACAGGCGATTAGTAATTGCATATAGAGATATGCAATTGCATGAACATAACAACCATGAATGTGAGATACCCACTTCACCTCACGACACTTTCAGACTGAGAAACCCACTTCATCTCATGAATGTGAGAAACCTACTTCCCCTCTTGCCCCAATTCATCACCACAGAATTTCAATTAACAATAACATAAAACATAGTGTTAACTTACCTTCACAAGGAACTAATACCAAATGCTTTCACAAGGGCTCGATTGCAGATGAGAGGAGTGCCAACAACCTACCAGTTACTGGAAAAACTGAATTCCAATTCCTATTATCAACCCAAAATGCTAACCCAAAAAATTTCCCCAAAATCCAAACCCTAGAATATGGGGGTTTCTACAATGATGACAAAGAAGAGAGAGAGGTTGCAGAGACAAGGAAGAAACTTTCTACAGAAGAGGAGTTGAAGAAGATGACTTTGATGTAATGAAGATTATCAGTTTGAAGTTGAACCAGACCACTTTGAGGAAGAAGACGTCGACTGAGTGCATGTGAAATCGTTTCCCTGTTCACCTTAGGAGCAGCGCGTGAAATCATTTACCTGTTCACCAGGTCAGATGGTTTCCCTTGTTTTTTAAAACCCCTCACGTGATCTAACAGCACCCGACCCAATTTCCACTTTGGAATTCGAGCCAAGTCCTGTGCGTGTCCGACACCTGGCGAAGGTCGGGCACAAAAGACCTTTTTACCCTTCTTACTTCAATTTCTCTTTAAAATTTCCTTAGACTTCTACCGAAAATTCGGAAGAGTCTCCCCTGTATTTTTGACTAATCCCAAAATTTTTCACCTGTCAAACAATTTCAAATATTTCCTCCCAACTGCCAGAATGTTTCCAGTAATCAATTTCAACTCTAATCACTAAATTTTCAACTAGATATCCGAGCGTTTTCTAGGTCCTTCAGGGTTGTGAGGATTTCTTACAACATTATACCTGGCTTTGAGGCACGGAAGCTATGAATGGCCCGGTGGTGGATTCCGCATACTTCTACGGCCTGGGGGATAAAAACAGGTTGAAAATGTGAGTGGACAAAAATAATGTTCTTCAAAACAATTTTCATAAACATAATATCCCCCATGAAAAAAATAGTTAAATAAAACTGAATACGTACTCTTTTGCATCAAGCATATTCAACTCAAGGCATTCTACATCAGTCATATTCAAGCTCGAAAGTTTCATACAAAACCACTGAAATCAAAGCTTGCATAAAAATGCTGAAATCAAACGTGTATAAAAACTCTGTACTCAAACCTTGCATAACTGAACAAATATAAAGGTATCTATGCCTGAAAAATCAGAAAAGCTGATATAAAATAACTAAAAATCATCATTAAATAAAAGAAACTCAAAATTCTTTGAAAATACCACCAATTTGTACCCCTGTCATATCCGTCAATTCCCTGGCAGGTCTCGGGCGTCACACAGGCTACCCGAGCCGCAAACTGGCGAAATCAGGGGATTATGATCAATCTGTCCCGCCGGCCGATTCCTCGATGACACCAAGTCAACTCGAGTCGCTCTGGCAGGATGCGGGGGACCGTAGTCAGCCTGATCCGCAATCCTGGCAGGTCTCGGGGACATAAAGTCAGCCGAGCCGCAATCCTGGCAGGTCTCGGGACACCAAGTCTGCGGAGCCGCAAATCCTGGCACTCACGGTCCGAGCGTCCCCGTAACTCGTGAGGCAAAGTCAAGTGCACTGACTGAACTATAATCAGACTGGATGTCCGTAGACATCGGTCCGACTCTGGGTAATCACCATAAAAAAAAAACGGGTACGAGGTGGTTTTAAAATAAATTCCTTTAAAAAGAAATATCTGAATAATAACTGTAAAACTCAAGTCGTGCTGCGGTCTCAACTGATTTGAAACTCAACTCTGTTTCTATAACTGGTAAATAAGCAGCACCGACTTATAGAACTATTACTGTAATAATCGTGTTCGGAACCATAATAAAACGTACTCAAGATCAAATAAGGAAATTTATTCGAATAAACTCATTTATATAAAATCAAAATAAAATCACTTATAAAATCTTATTTATGGAAATCCTCTATATAACTCATTTATAAAATAATTTACGAAAGAAAGTCCACTCACAGATGGTCCGAGCTAAATCGACCCTTTGAAGGTTTCTCATGCTGGTCGGTTGGACCTCTGATGCCTTACTCGATCGATTTGGTGGAGAAACGAAGGAGAATTTTGAGCTGGAAGTTCGGGTGGCTTCGAAGGAACCTCCGCCGGAAAACATGGTTTTTCCGGCCATCTCAGGGCGGCCCTGGGGTGGAGGTTGGTCAGGTTGTGACGGCGACACGGAGGCGGACCCGATGGTACCCACGGCGGAGATCGGTTCGGCCTGTGGTGGCCGGGCCGTCGCCGAGAAGGCGAAGGGTCGCACGGCCCTGTTTCGCGCGAGAGAGAGAGAGGAAGAGAGAGAAAGTGACGGGAGAGAGAGAGAAAGGGGTATAAAAATCTGACTTTTTGGCCAAATTACCGTTTTGCCCTTCGCGGTTTTTAGACCATATCTTCTTCGTTACGGCTCCGATTCGGGTCTCCTCCGTGTCTACGAACTCATTTCGCCGCACTCTACGCAGTGGCGTAAGCGGAATTCCCAAATTCTTTCTCGATTAAAAAGTCAAATTTTTCCCCATTAAAATATGCAAGGGCAATTTGGTCTTTTTGCTAAAAGATATTTTCCTTACTTTTTAGATATTTTCTTTCTTTTTAGATATTTTGTTTTGGGTTCTTACATGATCAGCTGTACCGGTACAGCTGACGCACCACCGAAGGTCTCCAAAAGGTTTTGTATGGCTGATTGCAATGTTGCACAAAACCCAATTGTCCCAGGAACCAAGCTCATTAAAGACACTAAATGACAAAAAGTTGATAGCAATCATTTCAAGCAAATTGTGGGGAGCGTAATGTATTTGACTAATACACGTCCAGATTTAATATATGTAGTTAGTCTAATAAGCAGGTTCATGGAATCACCTACTGAAGTGCATATTCAAACAGCAAAAAGGATACTACTTGAAGGGAACCACAGAATATGGTTTGTTCTACAAGAAAGGATTGAAAGGTGATTTTCTGTTAGGATATAGTGACAGTGATTATGCTGGTGATTTAGATGATCAAAAGAGTACTTCTGGGTATGTTTTCATGTACGGTTCAGCAGTTGTTGCTTGGTCCTCAAAGAAACAACTAGTAGTTACACTTTCAACAACCGAGGCTGAATTCATTGCTGTTGCCTCATGCGCATGTCAGGCTGTTTGGTTAAGGAGATTACTTAATGAGTTGCATTGTTCACAGTATGAATCTACTCTGATATACTGTGACAATAGTTTAGCTATTAAGTTATCTAAAATTCAAGTTATGCACAGAAGAAGTAAGCATATAGATGTTTCACTTTCTGCAAGAGCTCACTAAAAAAGAAGTGGTGTACTTGGTTCATTGTTGAACTCAAGAATAGGTTGCAGATATTCTAACAAAGCCATTGAAGTTGGATGATTTCAGAAGGATGCACAGTTTACTTAGAGTCTGTTTAAGTTCATATGTAAATTGATAGCTTAATGGCATTCAGTTTAAGGGAGGATCTGTGAAGATATTATTATTAGTTGTTTATTTTTGAGTTGTTTGAATAATCCCTAAGTTGTAGGAACGTAGTTGTAGAAGTTTATCTTTGACTATTTCTCTAGCCAGTATCCCATGAGATTAGGACTTGTTATTCGTGGGATAATGCTTCAACTTTTTACGTTGGTTTCAATTCATGTAAAGGCTATATGGCCTAGTTCTTTTATCTTGAATAAACACTGTGAGAAAACTTATTCTTCTCAATCATTCAAGCAAAACTTAGTTTAATACCAACAAAAATAGGGCATAGAGCCAAGGCTGATGTTTTTGGTGTCAAGAAAATGGGCACCAACCATTTTTTGGTTAAAAATGAGGGGTGCCTAACTTAGGCAATTATCAATGGAGATGCATAAATAAGGGGTGCCTAACTTAGGCAACCCATGTTTTTTGAAGCCTATATAAATCTCGTAGCTCTCATTTGTAGTGCATCCCCAGAATTAGAGAATTAGAGAGAGTTTGAGAGAAAAGCTTAAGAGAAAAAGCTTGTGAAAGAATTTTTCTCTTAGTATAATTCGGGGTGGGTTGAGAGTTGTGAGTGTTGTAAACACTTTGTATATTTTCTCCCTTTAGTAAAATGATCTGCAGCAGGTCCGGAGACGTAGGCACAATTGGCTGAACTCCGTTATCAAATTTGTGTGTCTTATTTCTTCTGTTATTTCGCATCCTCCCTAATCTGGTTTATAGGGAAATCTGCGTCATTTCCTAACAACTGGTATCAGAGCATTTGGTGGTGATTCTGTCAATTTTTTGCGAGGAATTGTCAGAAACGATCCATAGGAAGTCAGATTCGAGTGGGAGCGATGGCTGCAGACGAAGGGAAGATGAAAATTGAAAAGTTCGATGGTGCGGACTTTGGCTTTTGGAAGATGCAGATCGAAGATTATCTGTATCAGAAAAAGCTTTATCAACCTCTTTCAGAAAATAAGCCAGAGGGTATGAATGATGAAGATTGGACTCTTCTTGACAGACAAGCCCTCGGAGTTATCCGATTGACGCTATCCCGCAATGTTGCTTTCAACATAGCAAAAGAAAAGACCACGGCAGGTCTTATGGCGGCTCTTTCCAGTATGTATGAGAAACCATCAGCCTCTAACAAAGTTCACTTGATGAGGCGGTTATTCAATTTGCGGATGACGGAAGGCGCATCGGTAGCTCAACATCTCAATGAACTCAATCCAGTCACAACCCAGTTGAGTTCAGTTGGAATTGAATTTGATGAAGAAGTACGAGCATTGATACTTTTGTCTTCTCTACCAGAAAGTTGGAATGCTACTGTCACGGTTGTGAGTAGCTCGTCGGGAAGCAATAAGTTGACATTTGATGATGTTCGTGATCTGG
>NW_023010175.1:28802-36358 GCF_902201215.1 Prunus dulcis
ATCCGGGATTCTCGTAGTCGAGCGCTAATCCTGATCGGGGATCTCTGTCTCTCTGCCTCACGATCGTTAAGCCGGTGACGGCAATCAGAGTAGACCTTCTTCGGTACGTGCGGTTGATCCCTAGGTGTCGGCACCACCAGTTGTTTGGAGGGCGCGGGCGTTGCCCTTGCTGCCCTTCGGTGCCTCCTCCTATGAGGGGTTCCCAAGCTTTCGGAAGTGTGAGTCGTCTGGATGTTCTGCGGGGGCTGCTGGTTCAGCTGCCGTTGGGTTTCGTCTACTTTGGACGAAAGGTGGTGGTTGTGCTCCTGAAGCCTAGCCATGTCCTTTCGCAGAGATGCGATTTGGGCTACTAGCTCGGCCTCGGCGGTTGTTTGGGTTGATGGGGCTTTTCCGTAGGGAGTGCATGGGGGTAGCGCTGGGCTAGCCCCAGCTTGCCTTCCGAACGGTGCCCCGTCCTCCGGTAGAAAAGTGGGTATTGAAGTGGTCCCCATGTGTTTAGGGGATAGTGGGTTAATTGTTTTTCGTTTCCCACAGACTGCGCCAAACTGTTGATGCGAAAAAGTGGTTTGACACGTGACTCGCCCAACTTAGTGATATTGTGTCTTTAGAAGGGAGTTAGTCTTCGGAAGATCAAGTTCCTGCAAAAAGGGAACGTTCGGTAAGACCTTGGGGTACCGGTGCGGTACCGGCCGAAGGCTCTCCGATGCTTAAGTAAGTACGGATTTAGTAAATATCAGATTACAGATCAAGCGATAGCGTACCGTTGATCGTTCTCTCCCCCTCTTTTGGGAATAGGGGTCTCCTTATATAGGCCTGGGGAGGCGTGCATTATGTTCATATTTCCGATGTGGGACTGTGGGAGTTGGTCTAGAGCATGACGCGTGTCCTAGGTCAAAAGCGTCATGAAGTGTAGGATTCGGTAGGGGACATGCCGAAGGGCCTGTGATGTCAAGCTGTCGTTTCCGTCCACGTGTCAGGTGGTCATTGGTCGTTAATATACGGTATAAACACCAACAATTGGTATCAAAGCCCCAACTGGGGTAGAGAGAGCATAAGGAAGCTTGCAGCAGCAAGAATTAATGGCAGGAGAAGGAAGTAGCTTCATGCAACCAGCGATTCCACGCTTCGATGGCCATTATGACCACTGGAGCATGTTGATAGAAAACTTCTTGAGGTCCAAGGAATATTGGGGCCTAGTGGAGAATGGAATCACACAGTATGCAGAGTTGACAGAAGCTCAATTGAAAGCCCTAGAGGATCAGAAAGCTCAAAGATTTGAAAATCAAGAACTATCTCTTTCAGGCCATTAATAGAGCTATATTGGAGACCACCTTGAAGAAAGATACAGCGAAGGATATATGGGATTCGATGAAGAAGAAATATCAAGGCACGGTGAAAGTCAAGCGTGCCCAACTTCAAGCTCTTCGCAAAGAGTTTGAGATGTTCAATATGAAGGTTGGAGAGTCAGTTGATGAGTATTTTGGAAGGCCTCTAACCATGGCTAACAAGAGGAGGATCAATGGAGAGAAGTTGGAAGATGTAGTTGTTATCGAAAAGATTTTGAGATCAATGACACCAAAGTTTGACTATGTGGTGTGTTCGATTGAAGAATCAAAAGATCTTGATAATCTCTCTATTGATGAACTACGAAGCAGTCTTCTGTTACATGAACAATGGATGAATGGCCATGCAATGGAAGAACAAGCATTGAAGGTGAGCCAAGAGAATCACTCTCCAGGGAGACGAAGAGGAAGAGGTCCAGGAGGCTTTCGAGGACGTGGAAGAGGACGCCAAGGATCATTTGATAAATCAAATGTGAAGTGTTACTACTAACATGAAATGGGACACTTTCAATAAGAGTGTCCCAAAAAGGGGAACCAAAAAAAAGCCAATGTAGCTGAAACTGAAGAAGAGTTGTTGCTGATGGCATATGTAGAAGTCAAGGGAAAACAAATCAACAACACATGGTATTTGTATTCAGGCTGTAGCAATCACATACGTGGAACCAAGAAGATGTTCACCAAACTTGATGAGAAGTTCAGGGAGAATGTAAAGCTTGGTAATGATTCAAGCTTAAAAGTACAAGGTAAAGGATATGTCAAAATTAAAGTCAATGGTGCTGTACAAATCATATCATGTGTGTTCTATGTGCCTGAATTAAGAAGTAATCTGATCAGCCTTGGTCAGCTTCAAGAGAAGGGGTTCCCCATTCTAATTCAAAAGAATTGCTGCCAAATTCATCAAAGGTTAAATTGTGCATGTTGAAATGGCTTCTAATAGAATGTTTCCATTACAAACACCAGCTGCATTAACCAAGCAAGTCTGTCTGAAATCAACTATCCAAGATGATACTTGGTTATGGCATTTTAGATATGGACATCTGAATTTCAAGGGCCTAAAGACTTTATAGCAAAAAAACATGGTGGGAGGACTACCTCAGTTGCAACCTTCAACTAGGGTTTGTGAAGAATGCATGATGGGAAAACAACACAGAGAAGTTTTTCCAAAGGAAAGCACTTGGAGAGCATCATTAGTATTACAACTTGTTCATTCGGATATTTGTGGACCTATAAATCCTATTTCCAACAGCAACAAAAGGTATTACATTACCTTTATTGATGATTATAGCAAGAAGACTTGTATATATTTCTTAGCTGAAAAGTCAGAAGCCTTGGTTGTTTTCAAGAAGTTCAAAGTTGCTGTGGAGAAGGAAACTGGTTTGTTAATCAAAACCTTATGAATTGATTGTGGAGGAGAATTCACATCCTCCCTTAAACTGAATGCGATTAAGCAATCAGTGTACATCTGAACTTGAACAGACTCCAAGTGAACTGCGTATCCTTCTGAATGTTCATCAAAACATTACGAACTAATCGTGGAGGAGAATTCAATTCACAAGAGTTTGTTATTTTTGTGAAATGAATGGAATTAAAAGATAGTTGATAGCAGCTTATTCACCATAGCAAAATGGAGTAGCCGAGAAGAAGAATTGCACCATCATGAACATGGTCCGTAGTATGCTCGCTTTGAAGAAAGTTCCTAAAAGGTTTTGGCCAGAAGCAGTGAACTGGAGCAACCATATCCTCAACAGATGTCCAACCTTAACAGTGAAGAATGTTACTCCAGAAGAAGCTTGGAGTGGAAAAAAAAAAACCTAATGTTGGCAACTTCAGAATATTTGGTTGCTTGGCATATGCTCATGTAAGTGATTCTCAACGTATTAAACTTGATAATAAGAGTGTGAAATGCGTAATGCTTGGTGTTAGTGAGGAATCAAAAGCTTACAGGTTGTACAACCCAAATACACAGAAGATTATTATCAGTAGAGATGTTGTTTTTGGTGAAGATGAAGGATGGGATTGGAGTAATGGAAAAGATCAACATGTCACTGTTGACCTAGAAGCAACTGAAGAAATTGAAGATGCCACACATCAAGATTCTCAAAATGAGTTACCAGAAAATGACTCATTAGAGAACAACTCCTCAGAACCTGATGAAGCAATGACTAGGGGAACCAGAACAAGAAGAGCACCTGGATGGCTAACTGATTATGTGACTAGAGAAGAACTAACAGATGAAGAAATGGCGCTCACTTTGCCTTGTTCATTGATAGTGATTCAATCACCTTTGATGAAGCTGTTAAAAGATTAAAATGAAGGAAAGCCATGGATGTTGAGATAGATGCCATTCAAAGAAACAATACATGGGAGCTTACTGATCTGCCTGTGGGAGGAAAAACAACTGAAGTCAAGTGGATCTTCAAAACAAAGATCAAAGAAAATGGTGAGATTGACAAGTACAAAGCCAAGTTAGTAGCTAAACGGTACTCTCAAAAGCATGGTATTGATTATACAGAAGTTTTTGCACCTGTAGCTCGACATGATATCATTCAATTAGCAACTGCTTTAGCTGCCAAAAATGACTAGGATATCATAAACAAGTCCGCTGTAGCAATACTTGTAGTGGGGATGAGAATAGGCGACCAACTCTCTAAAAAAACCGTCGTTAAAAAGGAAAAATATGACACATATTAACAGAACAAGGCCGCAAGATAGACATACAACGACGAAACTTAAAAGAAGACGCTGTTAAATATAATTTTCACGACAACAAAAAATGACGTCTTTAAGAACATTAGAAGACGACGTTATTGATTCCTACTACGTCGACCATATAAAAACAGCCGTCGTATAATACATTTTCCACTTCGACTTTTCTATAAAAGATGACGTGAAAATAGTTGTCAGTGTCATTATTTACGACGTATGTATTTATAGACTAGACGTTGAAATCACAAACAACGTCGGTTACGAATATATGAGAGTCGTATTACAAAATTTTTACGTCCTATTTTCAGAAACAAACAACGACGATAAATATTAGGCGTTGTTAAATAAAACAACGTCGAAAGAAAATAAAAACAGACGTGTTTAGTCTTCATAAGTTTTAAAAAATAGTCGAGGATGAGAATAGACGACCAACAAAAACAAATCACCGTCGTTAAAAAGGAAAAAGATGACACATATTAGAAGAACAAGGCCGCAATATAGACATACAACGACGATAACTAAAACAATTCGCCGTTAAATATAATTTTCACGACAAGAAAAAATATGACATCTTTAAATACATGAGAAGACGACGTTATTGAAAAATACTACGTCTCTTATTTACAAAAGACCGTCGTGAAATAAGTTTTCCACTTCGATTTTTCTAAAAAAGATGGCGTGGATATAGTTGTCAGTGTCATTATTTACGACGTATGTATTTATGTAGTTGACGTTGAAATGCGAAACAACGTCGGTGTAATTTATATAGTCGACGTTGTATTTATATGTATTCATTACTCACGACTTACTTATTAATGTAGACGACGTTGAACTTCTAAACAACGTCATTATTTACGACGCATTTATTAAACCGCGTCGGTTCCAAATTAATGTTCAGATAATTTATCTCATTTTTTAGACGTCGGTATTATGGGATTGGAGTCGTGTTATTTTGGATTACATGGCGGTTCTTAATCCTTCCCCGACGTGATATCCTGAATAATTGCTTCACAATAGCGTCGTGGTTCTTCATTGTTACGTTGCTTTAAGGCGTCGGTAAATATGCTGAATAAATGGTTAACCATAACGTCGTGTTTTATTTGAACAGACGTCGTTTTTTATGCAGAATCTAATGATGTAATCTGGATCCAGTATTTTTTGCACTGATTGTTTTGTGGCCAAAACATGTATAATGAAAGTGAAGAAATCACATTACAATATATTATAAAATGAATGTCATACACTGCCAATTACATAAGCATCATTCAATCCATATATCTTCACACCCATCTCGAATATTTTGACCACCTAACTCACCCACCGGTTCATCAAATGTGTCAACATTTGGCATCCCTCTAGTAAATGGCTCACACTCAATTATCACATCACCTAAGACTTCATCACCAATAACATCATTATATTCTCTATTAGGCATTGATAAAACTACCGACCAACCACGATGCATCGGGTCGTCAACAAAAAATATTTGTTTGACTTGAGAAGCCAAAACAAATTGGTCATTCCTATGTCCAATTTTACTCAAATCTACAGGGTAAATCCAAGTTCGTCGACTACAAGACCAGAACTATCTATCCAATCACACCTAAAGACTGGGATTGTAAACTTTTGGTAGTCAAGGTCCCAAATTTCTTGAATGACACCATAGAAACCCATATTTGAGAGAATTGGGTTTTTATCCTTGGCACTAACAACTTGCATGGTTTGTGCAAGTAAATAAACTCCACTATTTTGAGTTGTCCGCACATCATCTTGTGCCTTGATATTGAATTTAATACCTTTAATAAGATAGCTCCTATATAATGGCACTGCCATGTTTGGACCAACTGCTAGCCACCTTAAATTTTCTGATACGCCATGATTGTCTTCCTCAAGTTCACTTTGAACCTGCAAATTAATCAAATCTTAATTCAATCTAACATAGAAATAAGAAGAAAATTAAAAGAGAAATATGTTATTCAACAACATATACCTTGAAGGGTAGCCATTGAATGAAAGTGCTATTGTGCTTATCCTGCAGCCACTTTGTTCTCTTTCTAAATTTTGGATAAGCGGTCTTGATGTGGATCATATGTTGCCTACATGACACGAAAAATTCAAGCATTACGGTCCCAAATATATAAGATAAACATAAAAAATAATTTAAAATGGAAACTTAAAGAATAAAACTCATACGTACTCGATATAAGGTAGGACTTCCTCCGTATTCTCCAAGACATATAGATGTGCTTGATTCAGCAGGTCCTGATCAACTACGCTCACTGTGCAACCTGATAATGGCTTTGAAACTCCCATCTTTTGGCTTGAAGGCACTCCAACTGTACTAACATCGGATAAATGCTGAGTACAAAACTCTACCGCTTCTTCAGCTATATACCGCTCAGCAATGCAACCTTCGGGACGAGTACGATTCTGAACATACCCCTTCAGCACTTTCATATATCTTTCAAGCGGATACATCCACCTAAAATATACTGGCCCACATAGACGAACTTCTCTGACAAGATGTACTACTAGATGAACCATGATATCAAAGAATGAAGGGGGAAAGTACTTCTCAAGCAAACACATAGTAACTACTACATCTTCTTCCAACTTATCTAGCTTGGAAACATCAACAGTCTTTGCACATATAGCATTGAAGAAGAAGCACAAACGAGTTATTGCATACCTTGCAGGCTTCTCCAAAACAGAACGAATTCCCACAGGGAGCAATTGTTGCATTAAGGTATGACAATCATGTGATTTAAGGCCAAGAAGTCTTGAATCTTGTAAAGATACAAGATTTTTAATATTTGAAGAATAACCTTCAGGGACCTTCATACCATAGAAAAAATTGCAAACCTCTCTCTTCTCTGCTCTTGACAAATTCCAAGGCCCAGGAGGCAAACGAGTGCGTCTTTCTCCATACTTGGGTTGCAAATCAGTTTTGACCCCCATGTTCAATAAATCTAATCGAGCAGCAATCCCATCTTTATTTTTTCCAGGGATCTCCAGCAATGTACCAATGATACTATCGCAAACATTCTTCTCAATGTGCATAACATCTAGGGCATGCCTCACGGGAAGGTATTTCCAATACTCGAGATCAAAGAATATTGATTTCTTCTTCCAACAAACTCTGTCACCATTTTCAACCATATGCAGCACTTCTTCTCCGGTTAATGGCTCGGGAGGTATGCCATATTCAGGTTTCCCATTAAAAGCTGCGCGTTGCCTCCTATATGGATGATTGATTGGTAACCATTTTCTATGCCCAATGTAACAAATTTTGTGGCCATTTTTCAACCTGTGACTAGGTGTATCATCGCCGCATATTGGACAAGCTTTATATCCTTTAACAACACAACCAGATAAGTTTCCATAGGCGGGAAATCATTAATTGTCCACATTAATGCAGCTCTGAGTGTAAAGTATTCTCCATTATGTGCATCATACACTCCTCTAATCCCAACCCACAAAGATTTTAAATCATCAATCAAAGGCTCC
>NW_023010176.1:0-36317 GCF_902201215.1 Prunus dulcis
GGTTTTTGTGAATTTGGTTTAAGGTGTATGGATTTGTAAGAAATTGGTTTAGGGTTCTAGTGTTTAGGGGTTGCTCAGAAATTGGGTTTGGGTTCATGGGTTTCTATGAACTGGGTAATAACTCACACCCACTCTCACTCACTCGCAGCCACTGTTCACAGAAATCAAACTCTTCATTTTGTCACAAAACGTTTGGGCTTCGTTCACCTTTGTCTGGGTAAGTCCTAACTATATATATTATTTGATGAAATTTTAAGCTCTGGGCTCTGTGATTTCTACAATAATTAAATCCACAATATTCTGATTTTACTTGTTCAAAGAAAAGCAAAGGAAGGGACGTTGTTTATGTAAGATCCCACATCAACCAAACGGAGAGGGGGTGATGTGCCTTATATGTGCACACCTGCATCCATCTAGCACGAGGCCTTCTGGGAGCTCACTGGCTTCGGGTTCGTAGGAACTCCAAAGTTAAGCGAGTTGGAGGCTGGAGCAATCCCAAGATGGGTGACCCCCTGGGAAGTTGCTCCGTGAGCTCCCAGAAACAAATCCTTGCGGGCTGGTGAGAATGTAGCCAGGCCCAAAGAGGACAATATCGTGCTAGTGTGGAAATCTGCTGAGGCAGTATGGAAACTTAGGCGAGGCCTTTTGGGAGCTCACTGGCTTCGGAGTTGTAAGAACTCCGAAGTTAAGCGAGTGGGAGGCTGGAGCAATCCCAGGATGGGTGACCACCCTGGGAAGTTGCTCGTGAGCTCCCAGAAACAAAACCGTGCGGGCAGAGAGGGGGGCCCAAAGCGGACAATATCGTGCTACGGCGGAGCTGATCCCGGGATGTGACAATTTGGTATCAGAGCCACTCTGCCGTGTGGTGCGAGTGTGCCGATGAGGACGTCGGGCCCTTAAGGGGGTGGATTGTAAGATCCCACATCAACCAACGGAGAGGGGGTGATGTGCCTTATATATGCACACCCGCATCCATCTAGCACGAGGCCTTTTGGGAGCTCACTGGCTTCGGAGTCGTAGGAACTCCGAAGTTAAGCGAGTTGGAGGCTGGAGCAATCCCAGGATGGGTGACCCCCTGGGAAGTTGCTCCGTGAGCTCCCAGAAACAAATCCTTGCAAGCTGGTGAGAATGTAGCCAGGCCCAAAGAGGACAATATCGTGCTAGAGTGGGGCCCACCACCTTAGACGAGGCCTTTTGAGAGCTCACTGACTTCGGAGTTGTAAGAACTCCGAAGTTAAGCGAGTTGGAGGCTGGAGCAATCCCAGGATGGGTGACCACCCTGGGAAGTTGCTCGTGAGCTCCCAGAAACAAAACCGTGCGGGCAGTGAGGGAGGCCCAAAGCGGACAATATCGTGCTACGGCGAAGCCGGTCCGGGGTGTGACAGTTTATGGATGGGTAATTGTCAAAAACGACTTCTAGAATCTACATGCTTATAATCAAATTTTGCAGATTGTCAATGGTCCACAGTCCACATTTGAGACCGAGAACGCCTCAGTCACCACTGCAACCACTCTCCATTGCTCATTAGCTTGTTTCTTCAGAAGACAAATTATTCTCTCAAGCTCTTTTCAGAATTCGATCATCTGGTCAGTTGATTCAGTTCTCTTATGAAAATTTATTTGAAGTCTTATACATAGTTTTTGCTCCAATTTTTCGTTTTGAATTATTCTTTAAAGTTTATTTATTATTCATTTATAATTTTAGAATTGATGAGATATCTGGTCTGGGCTTCAGATTACCCTAATTTATTGTTCTTTATTGTGATAGTGATTTTAGCTAAGGATTGGGTGATGTGTTTTTGTTTTGGGTCATTTGATATGGTTTTGAGATTGGTTTCATATCGATGATTTTGGTTAGTGTTAAAGTAAGTAAATGGGTATTTCATTCCTGCAGTTTTTCTGGAGGTACATCATTGTATTATGCTTATTTTCTCTTCTAATGATATGGTTCTATAATGTATTTGTTTGGTCAGGCTGGTTTGATGAGTGCATGAGCTGTGCTGAAAACTGGCAAAAAAAACTTAAAATGCCACAATTTTGCAGAGCAAAATGTGTTTTTAGATATAAAAAAATGCTCGTTTGAATACAATAGTGGGGTAATAGGCTCTTTGAATACAATGACATAATAATAGGCTCTTGATAAATGCTGAGTTTGTTTTGTTTTGTTTTTTTTTTTTTAAAAAAAATATGTGAGCTTAATTATGAATTTGAATGCAATATTTTTGAACAATTGAATTATAATAGAAAAACATGAATGCATTCTGAACAACAACTCTTTGATCATAGGATATTGGTATTGCTAGTAGCTAGTTATTAGTATTTGTGTCCAAGAAGACCCCATTGTGAGCACAACTTTGACAGAGTGGTTATAGAGATAAGAGGTGCTATGATGAATAATTAAATTTTTTGTAATTTTATTATGCTAGTGTACAGACTTTGTGTAATACAAATGTTTGAATATATGTAGTTGTTATATCCAAACCTTATATATGTGGACAACTGAAACATTATTAAAATAAATTTAGTTATAAAACATTGGTAAATCAATATATCCAAACCCTTTTAATAATAATTTTTAATTTTGTTTTGACAAAACACGTTTACAAAATGAAAATGATACAAAATTTGTTATAAAACATTGATAAATAAATATATCCAAACCTTTTTCATACAAAGTTTGAAAATTATTGACACCAAACATTTTTCAAAAATGAAAACCCTTGTGCGACGAAGTAAACCTCGTCGTGCAAAGTTTGCGCGACCCACAATACACTAGTCGCGTAAAGTTAAAACATTGCGTGACAAATTATCATCCGTCATGCGATGAAAGTTTGAGCGACGACAGGTTTACTTTCGTCGCGCAAATATATATTATTTTATAATATATTATATATACACATATATATTTGAAATTGACGATCGAGTTAGTTCATTGTATTCATATATGGTCATGGAGTGTAGCTGTAAAAATTCATCAAAATCGGAGTTAAAATAACCGTTAAATAATGAGTTTTCATTTATAACCGTTCAAAAGTTTTCTCCCGTTACTTGATCTATGAATGTTTTTTTTTCCGCTTTTTGCGGTCTAAGATCTCGAAATATAAACAAACAAGTTTGACGGCTGGATTACTGAAACTACTTTCGTAGAATGCGTTTGCCATCAAAACCATATATTCACCAACAATGAATAGTTTACTTATACTTTCGTTAAATATAACATAAGATTATGTCGTATCACCCTAGTGTAAACATCTTAAATTGAAGATCAAATTCAGTAATTGTATTCATATAGGGTCAAGAAAAGTAGCTGTAAAAAATCATAAAAATCAGAGCTAAAATAACCGTTAAATCATGACTTTTCATTTAGAACCGTCGAAAAGTTTTGACCCGTTACTTGATCTCTTAATGTTTGTTTTTTCCGATTTTCGGCGTATACGATCTCAAAGTATAAAAAAAAAAGTTTGCCGGTTGGATCATGAAAACTAGTTTTGGGTTTAGGGTTTCCGCGGTTTAGGGTTTAGGGTTTAGGGTTTAGGGTTTAGGGTTTAGTGTATAGGGTTTGCGCAACGACTAGGTGTCTTTGGTCGCACAAAGCCTGCAGAGAACTGTCTTGCGCGACGAACCCAAGCCTCGTCGTCGCGCAATCTCAGCCAGCCCTTTCACCCTCTTCCTCCTTGAACACTTTGTCAAAAAAAAATTTCGAGTTTACAGAAAGCTGACTTGCGCGATGCAATTGGTATTCTTTTGTCGCACAGAGCCTGCATACAACAGTTTTGCGCGACGAACTCAGGCCTCGTCATCACGCAATCTCAGCCAGCCCTTTCACCCCCTTCCTCCTTCAACACTTAGTCAAAAAAAATTTCGCGTTTACAGAAAGCTGACTTGCTCGACGCTTATCATATTCGTCGCGCAATCACTCTACAATAAACCGTAAACCCCAAATTTTGGCGGAATTACAACATAGCGCGATGACAGAGTTTCTTTGGTCGCACAAAGCCTGCAGTGAACAGTCTTGCACGACGAAATCAGACCTCGTCGTCGTGCAATCTCAGCCAGCCCTTTCACCTTTCACCCTCTTCCTCCTTGGACACTTAGTGAAATTTTTTTGCAAGTTTTTGCACGACGAAATACAATATCATGCGTCGCGCAAGTTTTCAGTCTCGCCCACTAAACCCTAAGTCCCAAATTCTGGCGGATTGGCAACATTGCGCGACGAAATAAATATCATCCGTCGCGCAAGTTTTCAATCTCTCCCACTAAACCCTAAGTCCCAAATTCTGGCGGATTGGCAACATTGCACAACGAAATACAATGTTATGCCTCGCGCAAGTTTTCAATCTCTCCCTCTAAACCCTAAATCCCAAATTTTGGCGGATTGGCAACATTGCGCGACGCAAAACTATGTTATGCGTCGCGCAAAAATTATTGTAATACCAAATTTTGGCGGATTAACAATATTGCGCGACGCTTTTGTTTCTTCGTCGCGCAAAATCGAATAAAATTTCAGAAACTACGCGATGGCCTCCTTCTTCCCCAGATTTCTTAAACTCACAACCATCTCTCTCTCTCTCTCTCTCTCTCTCTCCGTCAGCTCAGCCTCCTACCCTAGTGGATTTTGGACCGCGCCGCCACAACGGTGGTATCCCGGAGCTTCCCCGCCGTCACCGTCGAGCCAGCCGCCGTAATTTCCTCGGTTTTCACTGAATCTACTCCGCCGTCGTTCTCTCTCCTCCGGAGACCAAATCCGACACCTGAGGTATGGTTTTTGTCCTATTTTTTATGCTTTAGCTGATGGTTGGGTAGGATTTCTGAAATTGTTGCAATAGGGCAGTGGATTTGAAACCCTAAGTTTCGGCCGGTTTTTGAATTTCAATTGCGGCCACTTCTGGCCATTTTTCGGGGTAGGTCCGAGAACAAAAGTGGCTCCAATTGATGTTTTGAACGTAAGGTAGGAAGCTTGGCCCTTAGTTTTTAGAATTTTTCGGTGATTGGTATCGCTTTGGACACCCACGCGCTGCTGGCGCGTGTGGTGGCGCGTGGGTTACTATAGCAGTCATGCATTGGGTTCCAGTGCAATCCCCTAGTTGTCACGAGCGCGTAGGTGTTTTCGGATTGGAATTTGGTTACCGTTTGAGTCTCGAACGGATTTTGCCTATTGTGCGATTTTCGAGTTTGTTATGTTCGGGCCGTTGGATCGAACTCAAACTCACGTATGGTGTACCTTGTATTTCTTGGATAGTCTAGGATTCGACGAATCGTGGATCGGAGTCCCGGATGCTCCGAACTCGCAAACCCTAGGTCAAGAATCTTAATAAAATTGTATGTGCTTTCAAATATTCGTGTATTTTATTAATTTGTATGTGTATTAATGAAATTGTGCAGATGTCAGACCTTATTAGATGTCGTAGGGCGGTGAAGACTACGCAGAGTTCAGAGCCCCCGGCTCAGCCGACATCTGCTGCCATTGGGCTAGCATCTGCTGCCACTGCGCCAGCACTGATGGACCACTTGGCAGTTGGTCATGCGGGGTCCCAGGCGCTTACTTCATCAGCTTCATTAGTGGCGCAGCCTGTTAGCATCAGGCAGCGTCATCGGCCCGCCAGCACCACCGACACCACATCCACTGATGCGTTGGGGTCACAGCCAGGTGTAGATTTCCTTTTTCTCCAGTTATTTTTATTTTTATTTCTTGTTTTTTTTTTGTTTTTTTTTTTGTGTGTGTGTATTTTATAGTTAAATTTGTTATTTATTTAACATTCATTTCATCTTTCTTTGCAGCCAAGAAGAACACCCGAGGGCCGTGTCGGCAATTGAAGACTGCGAAGGTCACCCGGGTGACCAACAGTCGTATCAACATCAGATATGACGAGCGACATCGGGCTGCACCGACGGCGGAGTTGCATAGCTCCTTGGCCCACGACATTGGTCATGTCATTCGGAGCCATTGCCCGATGCAATGGAAGTCTTGGAAGGTGATGCCTGACGAGACCAAGACGGAGGTTCGCGGCCAGTTGTCGGTATGTAGGCCTTTTCATTCTTTTTCTTTCAAACGTTATATTTCTATTATTTAAATGTATGTAATTAATTTATTGCAGACGAACTACAACTTGGAGGACCTGGACGACGAGTCGTTGGCGTCGTCAACAGACTCTTCTCTGAGAGGTACAAACAGTGGAAGAGCGACTTGCACCACCATTTTGAGGCGTTTGATGATCCGCAAGTCGCTCTTCAAGAGGGTTGCCCGAAAGAGCTTGAGGGGCGGGAGGATAGTTGGGCGTGGCTCTGAGCTCATTTTCAGGCGCCCGCTTTTGTGGTAATTTTTTACATTTAATTTCAATTTCTTACTAATGTTTATTTTCTTACTAATGTTTTTTTAGTTTTTTTATATTTACTTTCAATTTCAACTAATACGTTTTATTTTTTGTATAATAGAATAAAGCCAAAGTCAATAAGGGCAATAGGAAGAAGAAGACTCTTCTCCATCATTCGGGTTCCAGGCCCTTCTCCTATAGGATGGATGCATGGCGGTAGGTAATAATAAAATAATTTTTATTTAATTTTTAATATTTCATTATTTTTAATTTATTTTTTAGTACTAATATTTTTCTTCTCTTGTTCAATTTAGAGGTCCAAATTCCCAGAGATCGACGTCTTTGGCGACGTTTATGTTTGACCTGGGAATGAGTTGGCCGAGTCCCTTCATGTAAGTATTATTTAATTTTAATTCTTATGTTACGCATTCAACTTTAAAGGTTATTATATGAATGTTTGAATTTATATTTTATGTTATGCTAAAGTGACGACGATGGTGTAGAGGAGCCAGTTGGTTCTTCAGGAGTCCGCCTCCCAACTTCTTCCCGATACTCCGATCGAGTCTGTGGATCCTCCACAGGATACTGGGTTTCAGATCTTGACGGAGACATTGGATCAGACTCTAGGGAGGAGACCGGGGACATATTGTCGAGAGATGGGGAATGCCAGGAGGAGGGAACCCAGACCCCGTTCATCAGCGCAGTCAAACAGTCAGGTCACTGCTTTGACAGCACAGGTGGCCACTCTTCAGAGGCAGATGTCGGTCATTCTGCAGTCCCTCGCACAGTCCGGCATTCCAGTCCCGCATTTTGATGCGCCGACCTCCGAGCACGTCCATCCCGAGCATCCCCACCAAACGACGGCCCCTATAGAGCCCCAGACCTCTGAACCGCATGTGCCAGACGACAATGTAGATTTGGAACATTATTCAGTTAGTTTTTTATTTTCGTAATTATTTTTAAATATTTCTCTTGCAGCATACATTTATTTTATATAATAGATTTGTTCTTTACAATTCAATTTTTTTTAATTGGAATTTCATTTTATTTCCTTTAAAAAAAAAACCAAATTTATTTTTTTATAAAATAAAACAAAAGTAATATTAAATTTATATAATAATTATATATATTAATTTTGCGCGATGAAATCTTTCTCGTCACGCAAATTTATATATTCCGAAAAAAATTATTCATTTTTTTTAAATACATATAATTATTCCTGCGCGACGAACATTTTCGTCGCTAAAATGGATTTGGGCGACAACATTGTTTCGTCGCGCAATACGTGTAGACACGAATTGCGCGACGAAGAACTCTTGGTGCCGCAAATGTCTACGAGACGAATTGCGCGACGAATATTATTCGCCGTGCATTGTTGTGGCGACGAACCTACTTTCTTCGTGCATAATTTTGTGCGACGAACTGTTTCATCGTCTCTAAACCTTTTGTGTAACAAAGGTTAACCGTCGCACAAAATTGCGCGACGAGTGATACAATCGGTCGCGCAAAGTCTTTCTTCACGATCTTTGCGTGACAAATTACGTGCGACGAATTTTCTGTCGCGCTTGAGTTCGTGCGACTATATGTTACTCTGTGTGATGAAATTGGATTCGTCGCACAAATCGTAAAATGTAGTAGTGCCTTGATATATTTCTAGATGTCACTCTTGGCTTGTGGAAGTCCTAGGATTGATTGTGATCGATCCAAATAAAGGAAGAATTAAAAAGGGATTTTAATTCCAGTTAGTTTAGAAAGAGTTCTAATATTTTCCCATTGGATCGCACACCTTAAATGGTTAACTTTGAGTAATACAAATGAGAATGAGGAAATCAATTTGATTGATTTGATTTGGATGATTTACTACGTGTAAAAATGTATTTGGGCCTAGATAATAGTTAACGGAAAGCCCCAATGGTTGGGTATCAAGCCCAAGGCCACAAGGCCCAATTTTGGAAGCCCAATGGGGTTTGGCCGAAAATGCTTAAGTAAATGTATATGGGAATTGTTTCCATAAGCTAATCAACCAAATAGGTTTGGGAGATCAAAGAGAGATCAAAAAGAGTTTTCAAGAATATTGAGAATCTTATACTAGCATCCTTGTATTATCAAGATACTTCCTCTCTCATCAAGGTTCCATTGGTGTGGAGACTTAGAGGCCATATACTTTTGTGGCTGACATGGAGGTGAAAGATCAAGGAGCAAAGAACAAAGATCAAAGAGGAGATCAACAAAGATGATAAAACATCAAGAGAAGACCAAACACAAATTGGTTCATATAATTGCTTCAAGGGTAATTAGATCTTATCCTTTCTCTTGAATTTTCCATTTATGAAAAACATATCAATGTTCATGGCTTAAGATACTTGGAAGAAGTTTTGTTTTTGAATTTAAACAACCACCTTAGAGTTCCACTGCGATTAATTCAATTAAATGCATGTTTAATATTCAAATAAACTTCAAAAAAATGTTTTGAAATTCCTAAAAACACAACTTCATGGCTCATACGCCATAGCTCTAGGTCTAGGGTTCCCACTATATGGACATGTTTCAAGTTAATTTATGGGCTGGTTGGAAGAGGAATTCTCCATAAACTTGGAATGGAGATGTTTGGTCCAACCTCGGACATGAAGATGCTGATGGAATTCGAACCAAAGAGCAGAGTTACTCTGTACTCACTACAGAAAAAAGGTTCATTATTGACCAACTTTTTCAGAGGGCTCCCAAATTCCCTAGGCAAAAGTGTTTTTTCCGACAATAAAATGTTGTTTGTTGAAAATATGTCACAGGGTTGGAATTTATTTTTGACAAAGGAACGACACTTGAAACAAGTCTCTATGGTAGTCAGAAATGTAATTTATTTGGAGGGAAAACTTGGCACCAACTTTATCAACGACAAAAAATTTGTTTATCAGAAATAAGATGATTATTTCTGAGGGGCTTCCAATACCCTCGGAATTGTTTGACTATTTCTGAGGAGAAATATGTCCACTCGGTAATGCCATTATATTTACGACCGAACTCATCCTTGTCAGTAACAGTTGTGCTTGTTTCAGAGGGCATATTCACAGTTGTCGGAAATCACAACCTAGTTCCGAGGGCAACATATGGTCGCCAGTATTAATTTTTCTATTTACAAGGGGAATTAGCAGTTGTCATAAATGACTGTTTTAAAAGTTTCATATCAAAATAAATTTAATAAAAATACACCGAAAAAAGCTACGCATTCCTTACAACAAATCCATCGATTTTTGAGGTTTAAAATCATGATTTCACATAATTGGGGGATCAAAGAAGCAAGAGTGTAATGTTATCAAACATTAATCAGTGCTTTGTTTGTTTACAAACTAATTTGAGTTTTTGTTGTCACTTTGAATTTTTATAAGTAAAAATAACATTTTTGAAGCTTTAGGACAAAGAGAATGTCACTAGGGTTTCGTAGGAATTTTTGGTGAATTTTCAAAAATTGTAATGTATTTATTTTGTTTTTTAGGAGTGAAATCATATAAAATCTATTTTAAACTTAATTGCTCGACAAGTGGCAGCTTCTCATAGGTGCTTTTTCTGTATTGGTGACCCGTGTCCTCATACCACAACATCACCCTTTTTAAAAATAAAAAAAAATTTATCTTAATAAATCCATAACAAATTAAATACAAATAGAAAAGTGCATCCAAAAAAGCTACATATATCTTACGACAAATTCCTTGATTCTACTACTAGAATATCATTCACTACACACTGATAGATAGATACAAATGCATAAAAGTGGCTTTTGGAAGTTTTAAGCAAACTGATAACTCAACAGTCCTTGTTAAAAATAAGTGTGATAGACATCAGTATCCAATACAATTAAAATGAATTCACACTTTAGCTTAATATGGTTTTGCTTCAATTAAGTCTCTTAGGCCATCTCCAATCCAAGAGGCTAAACTTAAAATATCCCAAATTATTTCCCAAAACCTCTCCCAACCCAAGAAAGTGAAGAGGCTAAAATTTGGGAGAATTCAAATTTGGACCCAAATACCAGACTAAGTATTGCTTGGACCCAAAACTATTCAGTGGAGCAAACCAACAGATGGCATAGCCCATGTGCATCATAAAAAACAGTGGGGCCTGTGCTGGGGCTAGCGCTGGTGGCTTTGTCTACTGGCCCATCCCACGTGTCTACTCCTGGTTAAGTGGCCGTTGCAAATTCAAATGTCTTTTTAAAAATAAAAATAAAAATAATAATCTAATAGTAACTTTAAAAAGAGACTGGCCCATGCTACTGGCTTTATTCCACTTAAAGTGATCGTGAAAATTCAAATTTTGTTTTTTTATAAATAAAAAAAATTCTAATAGTAACTTGAAATCAACAATCTAGATTAAATCTAAGCTATTTTAACGGTAAAAAAAGAAGATCCAACAGCTGAAATTTAAATCCAACCATCAAAATAATATTTTAAATAAATCCAAATCAGATTTAACCCCTAAACTCACTCCAAACTCTATAAATACTCACCCATTTCTCAATTAATATACCAAAAATATTTTTTCTATTTCTCAATTTATTTTTCCTTTGTCAATTTCATCAATCTCCTTTCATTCTCATACTTTTGATATCATTTCAAGCACATCATCTTCTTCATTCTCATACTTTTCATATCATTTGAAGCTTTCAATGGATAAACGTGGCAAGGCCATTTTTCCTTTCCGTTTGATGATGATTCAGATGTTGAAGAACATCATCAGACCATACAAGCCCTTGTCCACCATACTTCACTAGGGAATAGGGCCACCAAACATGGTGGGTTGGTAGTTAGTCGTGCGTATAAGAACTGTGAGAGGGAAGATCCCAGTCGCAATCTTATGTCTGACTACTTCGTTGAAAGGCCACATTTTAATACTGCGGACTTTCGTAAGTGGTTCCGAATGCAGAAAGAGTTGTTTTACCGCATCTTGAATGATGTTGTCAACCATAAGCCATACTTTAGCCACACAAAAAAAAAAAAAAAAAAAAAAGACAGGCTCGGCCGACAAGGGCTATCCTTGAGCATAAGTTAATCGTTGTCTTTCATATGCTCGCATGGGGATGCTCAGCTAATGCAATCGACGAGTACTGTAGATTGCGTGAAAGCACAGCTCTTGAGTCACTCTATAAGTTTTGTTGCACTGTTGAAGCCCTGTATGGCCAATGGTACCTCAGGTCTTCAAATCCAGCTGACCTTTACAAGCTATTGCACAAGGCAAGTAGTTGAGGCTTCCCAAGCATGTTAGGAAGTCTTGACTGCATGCACTGGGAATGGAAGAATAGCCCATCTTCTTGGGCAGGCCAGTTTACAGGTCACAAAAAAAAAACCCACTGGTGTGCTAGAGGTGGTGGCCTCGTACGACACATGGATATGGCGTGCCTTTTTTGGAGTTGCTGGATCCAACAATGATATCAACATTTTAGCTCGTTGTTCAATGATGAGGTATATGGAGTGGCTCCTTATATTGAATATATTGACAATGGAAATCAAAACCATTTGGGCTACTATTTGGCATATGGAATTTACCCCCGTTGGTACTTTGGTGAAGACCATCTCTGTAATACCCCGACCCCAAATTTCCCTAAATTTAACCATTATTTAATTATTTAATTATTTAAGGGTGTTTTAGTCATATTTTTAACCGGAGAGAGTTTGGGACCGCGACTTGTATTTTTGGATAGGTCGCACTGAGACGAGTTCATAGACACGTAGTGGGCTCGAATCGGAGTTGTAACGAGAGAGATATGGTCAAAAAAAACCCAGTGGCACAATCGTAATTATTTCAAAATAGGATTTTTACAAAAAAAATCTGGTTTTTTTTTCTCTCTCTCTCTCTCTCTCTCTCTCTCTCTCTCTCTCTCTCTCTCTCTCTCTCTCTCTCCCTCTCCCGTCGGCTCTCTTTCTCTCTCTCCTCGTATCTCCGGCCACCGGCTGCGGCTGCGGTCGGGACCAGTGCCAAAAGGACCGGCTCGGCCTCGGCGTCACAACCCAGCCCTCCCCCGACATCAGCCGCCGCTCCAGCCGCCGAAAAATGGCGATTTTCGCCCGGATGTCGCCCGATCTTCACGGCCGCCGATTTCCCTCATCCGGCCGCCATTTCTGGCGATCAAGGTATGGAAATTCATCCTTTCTGCATGCTCTAGCTGATGGTTGGGTAGGATTAGATCGATTCTTAGCATAACCAATTCGATTTTCGAATTGAAAATCGGCCGAACTTCGGCCGCCGCGAACGGCCATTTTCGGCCACTTTTTGCGGTAGGTCCAAGAACAAAAGTGGCTCCAAATGGGGTGTTTTACCTAAGGTAGGAGTTTGGAGCCGTGGTTTTGAGGTTTTCCGGCGAAGAGTTATCGCTTTGGGCACCCACGGGCTGCCGGCGCGTGCGGCAGCATGTGGGCACTGTAGAAAAGTAGCACTGTGTTCCGATGAGATCCTTGGGTTGTCACGAATGCGTAGGATTTCGCGGATCTCAATTCGGATGTCGTTTGATTATCGAACAGATATCACCTATTGTGCGTTATCCAGGTTCGATAGGTTGGGACCGTCGGATGGTCCCAAATTTAATATATGTTAATCTAGGTAATTCTAGGATCGTGTAGGAATCTACGGATTGTGAATCGGAGCCCCGGATGTTCCGAATAATAATTTTAAAGTTTATACTTTATATTAACCGTTAGATCGTGCGATAGTGAGCGATCCGACCGTCCGATCTGAACCAAACTTATGGGACGAGTGTCCTATACGTTATAGAACCCATAGGAACTTTCGAATCGGAATTTGGAGGTCGTAGGTCCCGTGGGCCCGTTTGACCAGGGTTAGGGTAGTTGACCCTTGGTTGACCGTGAGTCTCCCGGAGTAATCTCACCTCCCCATGGGGATTATCAGGTACTCGACTGTTGGGGTTTATGCAATATTAGTATATATATATATATAATTAAAATTATTTGTGGTTGTACAAGGGTACAACAGAGTCTAGAATGTCAGTTGGAGTGCTATATGCACTACCTTAGGTACCTCCCCGGATCTTGGATTCACTACAAGTACCACCAAGTGAAAATTAGGTCCCACGTGGCGTAGGTTATCCAGCGTGCGGACAGACCCCATACGTGGCGTTGGTTGTACCGGCGTATGAGGAGATTTGTGATATTATGTTCAGGTCTCACATGGCGTAGGTTATCCGGCGTTGAGACAGGCCCCATACGTGGCGTTGGTGGTACCGGCGTATGGGGAGATTTGTGATACGATGTTGAGGTCCCACGTGGCGTAGGTTATCCGGCGTTGGGACAAGCCCCATACGTGGCTTTGGTTGTACCGGCGTATGGGGAGTTATGTGATATGATGTGCAGGTCTCACGTGGCGTAGGTTATCCGGCGTTGAGACAGACCCCATACATGGTGTTGGTTGTACCGGCGTATGGGGAGATATATGATAGTATGGTATGGTCGCACGTGGCGTAGGTTATCCGGCATGTTGACAGGCCCCATACGTGGCGTTGGTTGTACCGGCGTATGGGGAGATTATGTGAAATACTGAGAAATGATATAAGGTATCGCCTAAATGTGGAATTGGGTTTTATGGAAGAACTACGTGTGGCTTGATCCCTCAAGGAGGGTACGTAGGCAGCCTAAGGTTATTAGGTGCAGCCGCAGACTAATGTTAGTCATAGTTTTTATTTGAATTTATTGTTTGCTTCGTTCAAGGCATGAATTGTTTTGGTAGCTTGTTTGGTAGTTCGTTGAGAATATTTGGAAGGCCGAAGGCCATTTATGTAAATTGCATGAAATTATATTGTGCATGCTGCCAGTTGTGGATATTAAATGTGTTTTCTTGCAGGTTGAAATTTTGGGAAATGTCCAATTTATAGGGGAGACTGCCGAAATTTCGGCAGAAAGTCTCGATCTTTAGTAAATGGGCACGGCATCGGGGTGATGTCAGGAACTCCAAAGGGTTCGTCTCGAATTTTGGGAAAATTCAGGGCGGGTCCTTTCAATCTCTTCTCCTAATAACCCGAAGAAGAGGTTTTTTGCACAAATGCAAGAAGCGTACAGGAAGGATGTTGAAAGAGCATTTGGAATACTATGGGCTCGATGGGCTACTGTTCGGGGCCCTGCACGTATGTGGTGCAAGGATAACCTCCACTCAATCATGATGACGTGTATAATTTTGCACAACATGATTGTGGAGGATGAGTACGAATATGTTGAAGAGGAATCTGATGATAAGGATATGTGCCCACAACGATCCAGGAGGGCCAGAGCAAGACAATATGAGTTGGAGCCAAGCATTACATACGAGTACCACCAAGATAGGCAGACTCTCTCTAATTACAAGATTCGACAGAATAGACTTCGATCTCCACATACGCATCAGAGTCTCCGACATGATTTGATAAATCACCTTTGGAGGAGCTTTGGAGATGGTGACTGAGGTCGACAATTGTTTCAATCCTCCTTCTGTGTTTCAATAATCTTGTGTGTGCGTGTGTTTTTATTTTTATTTTTTATGTTGTGTGTTTTTTTATGTTGTATATTTACTTTTGGAAAAAAAAAATTTAATTTATGGAATTTCAATTTTCTTTTTTAGGTCAAATTGTTCAAAAAATTAAATCATGACATTATTTTAAAAGATTAAATGAAGAAAAGTTCTCCATTAAAAAAAAAAATAGACTTAAACCATTCTTAAACAATTTAATAAAGTTGCGGACTTAAAATTTGAGTCCGGAGAGTTGGGAGAAAAAAACGATTTGAGTCCAGCCAAAACCCAAATAGTTACTTTTTAGAGGGGGAAAATTTGGTTTGGAATGGAATGAGGGGCTAAACCCAAATTTTCCCCCTCCAAAAAGTAACTATTGGGGTTTTGCCTGGACTCAAATAATTTTTTCTCCCAACTCTCCGGACTCAAATTTTAAGTCCGCAACTTTATTAAATTGTTTAAGAATGGTTTAAGTCTAATTTTATTTTTTTTTATGGAGAACTTTTCTTCATTTAATCTTTTTAAATAACGTCTTCTTTTTTTTTTTTTTTTGAACAATTTGACCTAAAAAAATTGAAATTCCATAAATATAATTTTATTCCAAAAGAAAAAACACAACATAAAAAAAAAATGAAGAAGATGATGTGCTTGAAATGATATCAAAAGTACGAGAATGAAAGGAGATTGATGAAATTTACAAAATAAAATTGAGAAATAAAAAAAATTATTTTTGATAGATTAATTGAGAAATAGGTGAGTATTTATAAAGTTTGGAATGAGTTTTGGGGTTGGATCTAATTTGGATTAATTTAAAGGCTTAATATCACAAAAGGTCCCTATGGTTTACAAAACTATCAGATTGCATCCTTAATGCTTTTTTATCACTCGTTGTCATCAAAGTTAGTATGTGCGATCACAAATGGTCCCTGTGTTAGGTTCCGTAAAAAACTACGTTAGTTTGCTGACGTGACATATATATATATATATATATATATATATATATCACGAAACCATGACAAGGGCCTGTCGTGGTGGTGTCACTCTTCGTACATCTTGTATAAACCATGGTTGGAAAATAGATTTGGAGCACGCTTTGAGTATTATTTCGCGCTCTCAATGAAAGCACCAATTTGTGGGAATGATCTTTGTCCCTAGAATATTCGGTCAATAGACTCCCCTTTCTCCTTCCTTGAACTCTTTCTCCTTGCAAAACCAATCGGTGTAAAAGGAACACACCCAGGGGGTGTTGGCCAAAGGCCCTCCGATGCCTAAGTCAGTTCAATTGATTCGTAGAGAAACAATAGTTAAACAGGGTACGTAGCTCTCACAAGGAGAGAACTGGGTGGCCGGAGCCTTGTGTAAGAGAGAGAGGGAGGTGGCGACAAGGAGCAGAATTTCTGCCGTAATTTGAGAATTTAGAATGGCTTACCTCATGCCTTGCATAGGCTCGTATTTAAAGAGCCTCGGAGGGCTAGGGTTTCGAGAAAAATAATTCTTGTTTGGAAAGGAATTATTTTTTCTGATTTTAGGAGATTTAAATCAATTAGGGATTTGATCCTCAAGGTAAGAATCCCCAAATCAAATAATCACCAAATGGAAGGAAATATTTGACCCAGGGTTTTGTTAAAATTTTGCCGCAAAGGATATATAAAACAAATTACATCCAGCTGGAAAAATTAGCCAAGATTTAGAGAGACGGGCCAACAATATTTTATTTTATTTTATTTTGTCAAGTTTCCGATGTGAGACTTATATTCTTCAACACAAACTAATCTATATCATGTTGAATTAAAGTAAGAAGGAGTTTTCAATTGAATAGAAAACAACTAACATCTATCCCTAACACCACATGAGAGCATTCCCGAATGCTATGGCAATAGGGCACTTACTTCCATTATAGTTTGAAATTATAATCAACTTCCCTGCAACTTTTTTTCCCTAAAACGAAACAAATCCGTATTTAAAAAATCAGAAACTAACCCAATAAAAAGATACCAAATCATAGTAAAATGAATATAAGAAAAATATTGGAAAATACCAAGAGATATGAAATTGTACTTTTGGAGCTACCCCAGAGAGTACTCGCTGCTCTTTGAGAACAAAGGAAGAGTACGTAAACTAATCAATTACGAGCCTCAAAGTCAAACATTCACCTGCATATCTTCTTTACAAGTGGGAGCTATGTACTAAATGAGCCTGTGTTCCTCATCACAATCGAGCCACCAATTTAGCCCTTAGAGATTGTTGGCTGGTGCAAACATCTTCGATCTGAATAATAATTTGGACCAGACCTTCATATAGGTGAGAGGGAGCCAGGCCTGAAGCGACGATGGCAGCGAAGGGCCTGAAGTGGCTTGAGAGACCGATTTTGACAAGTCTTTCTGGATCGTGAGCACGAAATTAGAAAGCTAATCGGACCAAGTCGCTGAGGTTGATGAGCGAGTTGAGCGCCAATACAAAGATCTTCATTGAAGAGCATGGGGATCGAGATCTTGGCCGCATCCAACCAACTTTGATTCACATATCCAGAACCTCCCGCTCCATCTTGTGGATCTATGACAACCTCAATCTCTCAATTTGATATCGATTTTCTGATGATTTTGTAGGGTGAGAAGTGCTAAAGATAGGTGAGAGGGAGTGTTTCAGAGAGCCGAGGAGGGTTTCAAGGAGGGAGAGATAAGGTTTTTAGAGACATGGGGAAAATCTGAAAATTTTAAGTTGAGGGCGAATCCGCTTAAGCGGCTTTTTTATTTATTAGTATTTTTAAAAGAGGACGCTTGTTAGTGACAAGTGTCATTCTTAAAAATCAAGCGGCCTTTTTTTTTGTTTAGCGTGTTTTTTGTTTAGCGTGTTTAGCGTCATCATTTAAAAATCAACCCAACCCTAGTAGTGTATAAGATGATATATCACGACGGTTTTGAAAAAACCGTCGTCTTTTAAAACACAACGTCGATTTTAAGATGCACCATCGTTTATTTTGTGTCATGTTGTAACTATTTTGTAGTAGTGTGACATGAGGAGATAGATAGGAAGAAGAAAATAAAATGGGCTCATGAAAGTTTTTCTTGTGAATAACTTATTCAAATATAGTTAATTAATTTTCATATATAGCACATGTTGCTAGGATTACCACCATAAGGACTTTGATAGCTTTAGCATCTGTGCATAATTTAGTGATTCATCAAATGGATGTGAAGACGGCATTTCTAAATGGAGACTTAGATGAAGAGATCTATATGGGAACAACCAGAAGGATTCATAGTTAAGGGCCAAGGACACAAGGTGTGCACAGATTATGATTTTAAGTTTAATGGTCATGATAAATGGATTTATTATAAAGAGAATAATGGAGAATGTAATCTTGTGCCTATATGTTGATGACATTTTGATCCTTGAGACGAATTTAGAGATTGTGAATGATGTGAAGTCATATTTATCTAGGAATTTTGACATGAAAGATATGGGAGAAGCACATATAATCTTAGGAATGAAAATTGAGAAGACAACACAAGGAATTTCTCTAAGTCAATCTAGTACTATTGAGAAGATGTTGAAGAAGTTCAATTACCTTGAGTGTAAACCCACACCAACACCTTATAATCCCAATGTTCATTTAAAGAAAAATCAAGGTGAACCATTTTCTCAGCTGAAGTACTCCCAGATGATAGGTTCTTTGTTGTACATTGCAAACAAGACTAGGCCAGACATTGCTTATGCTGTTGGAAGATTAAGTAGGTATACACATAACCCAAGCAAGGAACATTGGAATGCTTTGGAAAGAGTTTTCAAGTACCTAAGAGGAACAATGGATTATTCACTGTGCTATAAAGGATTTCCAAATGTAGTAGAGGGATATAGTAATGCAAATTGGATAACTGACAATGAAGAAGTGAAGTCTACTAGTGGTTACATTTTCTTATTAGGTGGAGCTACAATTTCATGGGCTTCGAAGAAGCAAACAATTATTTCTAGATGTACTATGGAGTTTGAACTCATAGCTTTGGATATTACTTTCATTGAGGCTGAATGGATTAAGATTTTATTGATGAATATGCCTCTAGTGGAGAAACCATTGCCTGCTTTATCTATTCATTGTGACTGCAAGGCTACAATAGACTTGGTGAAACAATCGCATACAAGTAGGAAAATGAACATGCATATACATGTGAGACATAAATCTGTGAAGAGCCTATTAAGTAACAACATTGTGTCTTTGGAGTATGTGAAGTCGGAGAATAACATTGCTGACCAATTGACTAAAGGTCTTTCTAGGAACAGAGTCCTAGAAATGTTGAGAGGGATGGGCTTAAGCCTATAAGGGAGTCACCTAGGGAGGTAACCCAATTTCTGTGATTGGCAATCACATGAAGGAAGTTCAATGGGTAGAAACAATCCATACTGTGTGACTCATTGAGCACTATTTATATCATGTGAAGGCATCCTAGAGATGCCCTCATTCTCATCCCTATGATATCAGTGCTATATAATGTGACGTAAGGAAGAGAGTTGTGCCTCAATGAGTTTTGAGGCAGGCAATCTCCAACAGGGTGCAGGTTACATGTACTCTTGGAGAACTCATTTAAGTGAGAGACATTGTGAGGCTGCGACTGTGAGAATTGGGCTATTCTCTAGCAACTCTCATGAGAATCAAGATTAGCGCATGACCATAAATAGCGCTACCCCGCTTCCAAGTCTCAACCAATACCATCTGTGGGATATGTTGAAGTTTGGTCAAAGGTGCCGAGTTCAATACTGTGTACACTCAGGTTTTTCAAATGGAAACTATCATCAATGAGTGAAGGTTCAAGCCCGGAAGGAACCTACACCTATTGCATAGTATTATGTTGCCCATATGTATATTTTCTTTATCTTTTGCTATTTTAAAATTTTAAAACCCTTTGTGGGGGATTGTTATTATTTTGAAAGGTTTTTAAAATTTTAAGGTTTTGATTTTGTTTTAATATTTTGGCTGTTTTCTTTTATTTATTATGAGAGTTACAATTGTTTAAATTTTCAGTTTTTATTTTCTATTCATTGCCTTAAATTTTCTGGTTAAATATGTTTGGAGGTTAAGAGTATTGGATGCCTATAAAAGGCCACTCCTCCTTAACATTTGAACACACTACAATCAGATTTTTCTATTCTCATATTTTCATATATTCTCTACTTTCCATATTATTATTTTGGGCAACGGTTCTGTGGCTTGGAGATTTCTATCCAGTTGTGAACGTGCTCATAGCGGCCCTTAAGCCTACGTATTGGGGTCGTATTTTGAAGTCTTATAGACCGTCATTACCTACATGTAGGGAGGATACAAAGGCTTTAGACAGTGTCTTTGACGTGCTTTCACTATATCCGACTTCCTTTCTTGATCTTAACTTTTATTTATTTATTTATCTCTTTATTTTAATTTACTGTTTAAGCTTTATTTTATATATTTTTTACATATAAAGGTTTAAATAAGAATTTTATAAAAAAAGGAAAAATCGCAATTTTCAATAACAAGTCCACCTTCCGTGAACATGTCATGCACTCCTCAACCCGTCCTTGGGTTTGTGTCTATCGGGTCTTGCTTTATGTCTTCTGAGCACAATGTGTTCGACAAAATATCTTTGTGTGTTTCAAATTACTATAATCAGGACTTGATACGGTATGCATGATTTGCCTCAGTTTGTTTCGAATTACAAATTAAAAACTGTACGCAACACCCCCTGGCAAAAATCATATTTAAAACTTAAATGTTAAAATAATTCCTATATTTTTACCTGTACCAGTCAATTTAGTCACGTTCAAATTCCATTTAAATTAATTTCAATAAATTGTAATTGATTATAAATATGCTAATTCAATCTTAAAATAAAATAACTTAAATATGGTAGAATTGAAAAAATTGTGGGCTTGACAATTACACCTATTGATTTCCATGATCTTGGATTGGATATGTTTGGTCCCACCTCGGACATGAAGTTGCTGAGGAAATTTCGAGCCAAAAGTAGAGTTGCTTTGTTCTAGGATTTAATGTGTTCTAATAACCTTGAAACTCCAAGTATCATACAATCATAATTTTTTGGGATATTTGCTACATTCCACAAATATAAAATAAAATATAAAAGATACACACCAGAAAGGCAGGCACAATTCTTATTTCTTGGATCTTAAAATACCCTAGGCATAATTAACAAGGAGTCGAAACTTACATTGTTCCTTCTAATCAATTCAACGTCTCCACCACCTTTGATTTATGTGAACATGTCTTCGATGAATACCAATTCTTTCTTCCAGCTGAGGGAATATCTTGAGAAGGATGTTGTACATGGCATTGTAATACCACTTACTCCATCTCTTGCACAACACAAGTGACCCAACGGCAACTCCAAAGCCAAATATAAATCCAATTTCGACAATTATAAGATCACAATTAACCTCATGATGATGTCCAGATTTTGGAGGACTTCCATTCACTGTTGGTGGTGGTGGAAATCCTGCTTTGTTATGCACCGTCGAAGGAAACCCCCATAGTCCTTTGTTACCTATAAAGGAGGATGGTGAAAATGTTGAAAACTGATTACTGGTTGGGATCCTGCCAACCAATTGATTATATGAGAGATCCAAGAACGAAAGAAAAGTAAGCTCTGCCAACTGTGATGGAATGTGCCCGCTCAGCTTGTTCTGTGACAAGTCCAAGGACTCGAGTGCCTGCATGTTACCAAATGAGGATGGGATTTTGCCCGTGAATGCATTTCGGGACAAGTTAAGGGCATGTAGTGATTTGAATTCTCCCATTTCCTTTGGGATTGGTCCACTGAAGTTGTTGCTTGAGAAGTCAATCAAGGTATAGGTATATATAATATTTACCAGAACCATGTCTAACCCTTTGTTGGTAATTGTTGCACTTATACCATGCTCAAAAGAACGACTAGGCGGAATGCAGGTAGGAAGTAAAACGCATCTGCTTATCTGTGATCCAACGTGGATTCTCTGTGATCCAACATGGATTCTCGACTGGGAACCATCTTTGGTAGCCATCATTTCTTGCCATGCTCTCCAAACTATTCCCTGTATTTCACCACTAAAACTATTGTGAGCTAGGTCTATGATTTGAAGCCCTGACCAGGTATCATTGGTGTTGATACATTCAATGCCTCCATAAAAGTTGTTGGACCGCAAAACAAGGACACGCAAGGTGGAAATGTTCTTCAACAAGCATGGAAAGCTATCTGTTATATTATTGTTTCCAAGGTTTAAAAACTCCAACATAGTGCATTTAGCTAGAGATTTTGGAACCTGGCCACCTAATTGATTTCCACCGATTTCTAAAATTTGCAATGAACTGTTTTCAGTAACTTCAAGATTAGAAATAGATCCAGCGAGGTTGTTTCTCGCTAAGTTAAGTAAACTGAGATGACGCATTGCAGTCAAGCATTGGGGAATCATGCCACTCAGAGAATTATTGGATAGATCAAGAACCTGAAGATTTGAGGCACTGCATATTGATGCTGGAATGAGCCCATGCAAGTTATTGCTTGAAAGAGAGAAGAACACTGTCTCTATGAGGAAATCACCAATGTTTAATGGTATAGAGTTGAAATTATTTCTCGAGTAATCCAAAAAGTTGGCAAATGGTGGGGAAGTTGGGATTTGCCCCTGGAGTTGGTTTGAACTCAAGTTCAACTCCTCCAATTTTGAATAATAGATGGAAAAGGATAGTTCAATTGGACCGGAGATGCTATTGCAACTCAAGTCCAACACCGTCAAGCTTGAACAGTTGGCAATCGATCCTGGAATTGGACCGGAGATGATGTTCGAACTCAAGTCCAACTCCCTCAGGTTTGAAAAGTTGGCAAAGAATCCTGGAATTGGACCGGAGATGCTGTTCCCTGTCAAGTACAACACCCCCAAGTTTGAAAAGTTGGCAAAGGATCCTGGAATTGGGCCAGAGATATTGCTCCATCGCAAGTCCAACTCCCTCAAGTTTGAAAAGTTGGCAAACGATCCTGGAATTGGACCGGAGATGATGTTCAAACTCAAGTCCAACTCCCTCAGGTTTGGAAAGTTGGCAAACGATCCTGGAATTGGACCGGAGATGATGTTCGAACTCAAGTCCAACTCCCTCAGGTTTGAAAAGTTGGCAAAGAATCCTGGAATTGGACCGGAGATGCTGTTCCCTGTCAAGTACAACACCCCCAAGTTTGAAAAGTTGGCAAAGGATCCTGGAATTGGGCCAGAGATATTGCTCCATCGCAAGTCCAACTCCCTCAAGTTTGAAAAGTTGGCAAACGATCCTGGAATTGGACCGGAGATGATGTTCAAACTCAAGTCCAACTCCCTCAGGTTTGGAAAGTTGGCAAACGATCCTGGAATTGGACCGGAGATGATGTTCGAACTCAAGTCCAACTCCCTCAGGTTTGGAAAGTTGGCAAACGATCCTGGAATTGGACCGGAGATGATGTTCGAACTCAAGTCCAACTCCCTCAGGTTTGAAAAGTTGGCAAAGAATCCTGGAATTGGACCGGAGATATTGTTTTGACCCAATCGAATCACGGAGAGAGACTGAAGCTTACCAAGAGACTGATCAATAGGACTGGAAAGACGAGTAAGAATCAAGCTCAACACCCTCAGCTTTGGCAGTGAAGATGATATCACTTGGGACCAGTTAGCTTTCTGTGCTGACAAATGTACATGGTCAAAATACAGCTCTGCAAGCTCTGTGAGGTTCTGAAACAGGATGCTTATATTCGGGGCCTCAAGGGAGTCGCACTGGGAAATATCAAGGACAACCAACCTTGTCAAGCGTGAAATCTCAATAGGAATTTTCCCCGAGTAACCATAATTGTATGATAAATTTAGATACCTCAAGTTCACAAGCTTTCCGATTGCTGATGGAATGAGAGTGCCATAGTTAAAATTGTTATCAGCCAGATTGAGGCTTCGAAGATGTTGAAGATGGAAGAGACTGCTCGCATTGTTGATGCCACCAGAGATAGTTTCGCTGCTAAGGTCAAGACCAACAACATGCCCATTACTAGTGCAAGTTACACCAACCCAAGAACAACAGTCGGTGCTTGAATTCCAAGATACAACCTTGGTTGAGTATGAATCAACAGAATCACGGCTAGGAAATTGAAGGCTATTCTTGAAATGGAGCAATGATTGTTGCTGGTCTTTAATACACTGGCTGTGAACTGCAGGGAGGAGGATATTGAAGCAGAGGAGGAACAAGTAATGCATCAAAGTTTTCATTGTGGAAATACATTTTAGCTTATGAGGAAAAGTGACGAACAAACAACTGATGAGAAAGAAAGGTTGTGGTGGCTTTAATATATATTGATGCATGGTAGAATAAGAATATACAAGTGAAAAAGGAACACCTCCTAGCTTTGATGAGATTACGTCATTGTTGTCGCTGCTGGCTTGACTTTGAAAGTCTTCTACCAATATCTAATCTTTTAGCAGTAACAGGGAAAATAGGACAAAAGAAAAATAATAATGATGTAGCTTTAATAATGATCAGGGAAAGTGATGAACAACTGACGAGAAATATTTTGGATGCTAAAATACCCTTCAAAAGGATCACATGCAAATCACGCACAAAGTTTTGGACAAAAAAGAAGAAAAGAAAAATTTAGACTATGCCACACATTGCAACAAAAAATTTCATGAAGGTGGCAAATTGATACAATTCATTTTGCAAGCATTAAATTGCAACAAAGCCATAATTCTGGTGGCATTGGTCTAAAATTCTGGTGGTACTTTGATGACTTATCGTCAATCTTCCATATTGACTCGTGATATACGGTTCTGTTTTTCTATTTCTTTTCTTTCTTTCTAATCACATTCGGAATCAAATGACGAATTCCTCCGCTTTAATGGTTTTTTTTATTTTTTCCAATGTTAGAAATAGTCCTAAGTTTGACCCCACCCCAAACGCTCAGAAAATAACTCACATTTTGCCATCAATCTTAGCTCATGCGGTAGTCACGGTGGATGGATGAAAGTGATTTGCATGTGATCCTTTAATAATGATGTAGCTTTAATAATATCTAATCTTTTGTGGTGGATATATATGTCAATATATGGCTTGACTTTGAAGTCTTCTTCCGTCTGTAACCAGGAAAAAGTAAGCATGGAAATTCGATGCATGATGAGTCATGTTCGTATTTTTCTTCAAGTGTCCCATCCCACTTACGTGCTCTGGGGTATCCATAAATGCATGTTCTTATTTTTCTTTGTTAATTGTCGTGTTTGCAAAGGTCATTAGACCAATTCGTCATGGTAAGTTTAAATATTTCTTTTCAGAAATTAGATTATTTTATAGGATCATTATTGAACTTTTATTTATTTATTTATTATTTGCTTACAAAATAGAACCGTTAGTTCCTATCGCATTATTAGTTTTTTTTTTTTTTTTTTAACTTTTCTTTTTAATTGCCGCTAACTAAAACTAAGTCTTTTCCTTTCTTACATTTTTGTGATTTAGTCGGTGCTGGCAAGAAATTGGCTTTAGAAGGCTTGATTGAATCTTATTGTTCACGGAGACTAATTTTATTCAACCATCTCAAGTGATTCATATTGTTCTTATTATGAGGAATTAAAACGTTTATGTTTATCTATAGTGAAAAGAAAATTAAACTTCATATATCGTCGGTTTTTACAATAGCGTGGGTCATTGAAGGAAGTTGAGGTTCCACCCCAAAACCAATTGGCAATGGGGGGGAGTAGCCCAACTCCTTATAAGCCCTTGTGAAGGAAGTTGAGGTTCCACCCCAAAACCAATTGGCAATGGGGGGGAGTAGCCCAACTCCTTATAAGCCCTTGTTAGGTTTTACAACTTTCCAATGTGGGACTCTTTACCTTCACATTCTCACAGTCATAAGTAATTGTAGCACAAGAGCAAAATTTGATGCATGAGATTTAATAGGGATTTTTGTAGAAATGTCATATGAATTTATACATCAGTTTCATTTTGTCATCTTAAAGAAAAATTTAAGCGAAATGTCACCTTAAGTTTTCAATTTGGGGATGTTGAAATAGAGCCTGAAAATTCAGATGAATTTAAGAGTGGTGGTGAATTACTTTGTGCTATTGGGATAGATGCCAATAATGGCATGTATGCCATAGTTGAAATAGAAAATAGGTGCACGTGGACTTGGTTCCTAGAGATACTAATCAATGATTTGAGGATTGATAATGGGATTGATAATGAGCTGTTGAAGACCTAGTTCCTAGTGTGCCTGTGTTCGACACTTGGATAATAATTTCAAGAAAGGTCACAATGGAATGGCACTTAAACAAATACTTTGGGAAGCAGCAAGGGCAACCACCATTCCTGGGTTTAAAGCACATATGACTAGGATGGAAATTGAAGATGGAAGCGCAGTAGGATGGTTTGATGACAAGCCTGCAAAGCATTGGAGTAGATCCCATTTTAGGACTACGTCAGAATGTGATATCTTGTTAGACAACCACAACAACACCACCCCACACCACCCCCCCCCCCCTAACACCCCGACTCCGAATTTAATTCCTATTTTAAATTAAATAAGTGAATTTACGAATTTACCCTTAGGGTAGGGGTAAATTGGTCTTTTTCTTGCCCGGAAAGTGTTTGGGGCAACGACTGGTATTTTTGGGTAGGTGGTACTGAGACGAATTCGTAGACACGCGGTAGGCTTGAATCGGAGTTGTAACGAAGAAGTTACGATCAAAACACTTCCAGTGGCAAAACCGTAATTATTTCTAAATTTGGGTTTAAAATATCTGACTTTTCTCTCTCTCTCTCTCTCTCTCTCTCTCTCTCTCCCGCGCGGCTGAACCCCCCTCCCCGTTTCGAATTTTCGCCGGAATTTCAGACGGCGAGAACTTCGCCGTCCGACCTCCGTTTGAGGTGCCGTTTCTTGCAAAAGTTTCCTCTCTTCCTCCTCTACCCAGCCCCCCCCTTTTCTCCGATCGAAAACCAGCCAAACGGCGGTGGCGACGACGTGAAAACAGGCTGAAACTGCCGACGTCGCCGACGACGTTTCCGGCCATCTCGAGCTGCGCCGTCACTTGGAACAGGTAGCTCTACTTCCCTTCTAGCCATTTCTTAGGTTGTACGACGACCATGTCGACGGTGGTTGCCGGATCGAGGCCGTGAAGTTCCGGGTTAAAACCGTGAGTTTCCGACGCCGATTCCGACCACTTGCCGTCCGAATTGGACCTTGGTGTAGTTGAATAATGTGTTCCACTCGTCGAGTAGAATCTGTAGCCGGAAGGGTGAGCTCGGGTGTGGAGATTTTTCCGTCGCCGGAAATTTCTCTACACACCCACGTGCTACCGGCGCGTGTGGCGGCGCGTGGGCGAAGCCAGTGAGGCTGCAAATAAACCCGATGAGATCCTTAGGTTGTCACGAGCGCATAGGATTTCGCGGATCTCAATTCGGATGTCGTTTGACTATCGAACGGATTTTCGCATATTGTGCGTTATCCGGGTTCGATAGGTTCCGACCGTTAGATCCTTCCCGAATTAAAATATGTTGTTCTAGGTATTCCTAGGATCGTATAGGATTTCGCGGATCGTGAATCGGAACCCCGGATGTTCCGATTCAATAACTTGAAGTTTGTGTTTTATATTAACCGTCCGATCGTGCGATCGTAAGCGATCTAACCGTCCGTTTCGGACCAAACTTGCGAGACGGGTATCTTAGACCTTGGGGAACCTTTAGGAACTTTCGGATTGTAAAATGGAGGTCGTGGGTCCCGTGGGCCCGGTTGACCCGAATTGGGAAGTTTGACCGTCGGTTGACCGAGTGTCTCCCGAAGCTGTTCCATCGTCCAAATTGGGTAGTTGGACCTTAGAACGTTGCGTTCCTAGTGCACTTACTAAAAAACTGGGAAATTAGGATATTTAATTCAAAGTACTCGTTCGAAACGCTTCGTATTAATCTCGTGTACGTATTCTGAATTAGGTACTCCGACCACGTATACGCAGCAGGCGGGACCCTCTCAGGGTCAAGCAGCGTGGGACTACTTGTGAGTGGACTTTGTTTTAAATCTTATGCATGGTTTTATTAATGAAAGATTTATGCATAATGTTTAAACGATTTATTGAATATATTATATTCATGGGTTGAATTTGATGTCTATATAGCGCTTTGGCATAGTTGGATATTGAAAGTATATTTATATGGATTTTGAGAAATATTATGCATGATGTTTTAAATGGTATTTTTGGATATATTATTTATTCAGTTGTTGAAAGGGATATTTTTATGAGGCATTGAAAATATATTTTGGGTTTTAACATATTGAGTATCTTGAGTATGAATATATGGATTTGAGGATTTCTATATATATTTGGTTATGTGCGAGGTACTTGGGTTGTTGAGATGAGATTGTGGAAAGTGGTGAGTGTAGAATGTCAGTGTGGTGTGCTATAAGCACTACCCTATGTACCTCCCTGGTTTGGAACTTGGATACGGATACTTGAGATACTTGGAAGAATCGGAACCCGGGGCATCCTTGACGGGATGTTGCTGTAGACCCTTGATTGGGTAGTCTGCGCGCGTAGGACTGATCACAGACGTACGGGTTTTGAGGTTATCGACGGTACGTGCTGGCTGAGAGTTGGTCCCCCAGTTGGACGGCTCGTTCCCTAGTCACATGGTGGATTGAGGACTCATCATGAGGACTCTGCCAGGGTGACTAGTCAAACAATCCCCCGGTTGGATTGTTTCCCCGGTACAACTAGGTGATGGTCATATTTATATTATATATATCTCTTATATTATATATTTATATATATAATCCATTCATTTATGTTTTTCGGTGAGGATACTTCTTTGCCGGTCGTGCCAATGGGTACGCTTTCGAGAGTTTGGTTGTGGGACTTATAAGTTTGGTTGGTGGGTTTTATAAAGCGTTCTTTATGGATGTTGGACTTGGCATCGAGTATTGATTTGTTTTTATATATATTTTATATATATATATATATATATATATATATATATACTGGAGTATGAAGGTTTTGAGATGCATGGAATTTCTTGCATGGTTTTCTAAACGGTGGGGTTATACTACGTTGGTTTACACTTAACTGAATTTATTTTTGTCCACTCACAATTTTCTGTTTTGCGCCCCCCAGCCAGTAGTTGACTGAGCTCCGCAGCAGAGCCGGATCGTGCGCTTCCGAGCCTTGAGTCTTCGTAGGATTCTTTCTTCATGTTATTTCCTTTGAACTCTGTTTTGTTGAAATTGAAGTTCTTAGACATGCTCTGTTATCGCCCTGTTGGGGTTTGATTTGTGAGGCCGGAGGCCATTTTATTGTAAATTGTTTGTTCGCTTTAAAGCATGCTGCTGGTTGGGATGGTTATGTATTTTATTGCAGGTTGAATTCTGTTGGGTTTCTTAAGTTTACAGGGGGGACTCTGCCAAAATTTTTGGTAAAGAGTCTCGGTTTTTAGTAAGTGGGCCCGGCATCGGGGTGATGTTGGAACAAAGACGGGGTCCGCTCCGGTCTCTGAAATTCGTTCTGTCACCCCCCCCCCCCCCCCCCAAAAAAAAATGGCTACAAGCATTCTTAAGAGCATACAAGCCTTATATCAACCCAGTGGCTGGTGAAGAATATTGGCCAGTGACAAACCATCAGCCTATTAAAACCCTCAAATATCACAAGCAAGCTAGGAGACCATGGATGCTCAGATGTAGGGAGCCAGATGAGGTTCGACCTCCAAATCCAAACAAACTTCGGAGATGCTTCATCAACATCAACTGCAGCAAGTGTGGCCAAGAAGGCCATAATGCTACTACTTGTGAAAGGAAGAAGCAAGGAAAAAGTGCTCAGGTATAAAGAAAATGAGATTTTATGTTTTATTTTTATTTCATTAAACGTTGAGAAGTTGGCAATGAAATTTGATTTGGTACAGGTGAATGGAGAAGGTGATCCAAGAGGGCAAACTTCAGCAAATCCAGGCCAACAACAGTTACAGACAAATGGAGGAAATAGGACAAGTGAAACCGAACAGCAAATCAAGCACACTCTGTACCAAGAGGAATACAATCTGCAAGAAATATATATGTCTGAATCCAATACACAAGTCTCAAACCCAAGTTCTTCTTCTACAAGAGCAAGCACAATGAAAACCAACACCTAGTCGTATGCCAAGAAGAATAACATATGGAAACCATAAAGCACTTAGGTTTAATTGGTCTTGGTACCATGCAAAGTTTATTTTACAAACAGATAAAAATTGGGATTATGTCGTGAAGTGTTGTAGCTTTGTGGCCTTGGTACAAGTTGTAGACTTGGTCACGTTTCGAACCAATTTTGTGAACTCATTTTGGCTACTTTTGTTTTGTATATCAATCTCCAGATAATGTCTTTTGTCAATTCTTTCTCAAATTTGAATTAGTACCTATGATTATTTCCCTAAAAAAATTGAAATCATAAAGTTTGAGTGTTTTTCAGGAGTAAAAGCCTTGCTTTTGGGGTTTTAACTCCTTTTTCTTCAACAACAAAATGAGCTTCAAAGAGGGTTTACATAGCTTTATATTTAAATTATAATTTTTTTTTTATAAAAAAAAAAAAGAGGGTTTGCATATTGGAAAGACTAAAAATCCCTTTTTAAATGGCTGGAAAATTGGATGATGTTAAAGTCATGTGACAAATCATGGATTTTGAAAACTTAAGGTGACATTTCGCTTAAATTTTTCTTTAAGGTGACAAATTGAAAATGATGTATAAGTTCTATTACAAAATATATTGTACATTATTTGTTACCTTGTATAGGAATAGTCAACTTCTCTGTTAAGGCTTGTACAAATTAGTGCCTTTAACTTAGGTTTTAAATTACCTTCCTTAGGTAGCCTTATGGGCCATATATATTTGTCTTCTTCTGTATTGCAAATACATAACAAATATACGATATATTATTTTTACATGGTATCAGAGCTTGTATTGATCCATTAAAAATTTTCATTCTTCCTACGTTTTTTTTTTCAACCATGTCTGACACTGCCTCCACTGCTTCTTCCAAATCTAATGGGAAGAAATCAGTTAATAAGGACACGCCGCTGTCCACAGAATATGCGGCTTCTTCTCCCCTTTATTTACATCATTCTGATAACCCTGGTGTGATTCTTGTTACACAGCTGCTGCTTGGTGACAATTATCCTACATGGTCTCGTGCCATGAGGATGGCTCTTGACGCCAAAAACAAACTTGGGTTCATTGATGGCAGTATTGCCAAACCTGAGGATGCTTCAACCAAATTTCATCAATGGACCAGGTGTAATAGCATGGTTCTATCTTGGATTGTTAACGCTCTCTCTCCCGAGATATCCAATAGTGTTATCTATACCGCTACAGCACGCGAAGTTTGGGACGATCTCCGTGAACGTTTTTCTCAAAAGAATGCTCCTAGGATTTTTGAGATTCGTAGCGCCATTGCCAATCATACACAAGGTAACTCATCCATAGCCTCTTATTATACTATTTTGAAAGGTTATTGGGATGAGTTATCTTCATATATTTCGTTAACCTCTTGCACTTGTGGAGCCTCTCAAACTAGCATGAATCACATTCAAGAAGAGCATCTCATGCAATTTTTGGCTGGGTTGAACGAATCTTATTTTGGGGTTCGTAGTAATATGCTTCTTCAGGATCCTTTGCCCACTGTCAATCGTGCCTACTCCTTACTCTTACAAGATGAACGCCAACGTTCTCTTCAACCTGTAATCACAACATCTCTCGATCAATCTGCCATGGCGGCTAATCGACCGCAGTCTCATAAACCATTTTATCATTGCAAATTTTGTGATACCGACGGTCACTCAGAATCTCGTTGTCGCAAAAATCCTGCCAGCAAAAATTATATGTTTTGCACATTTTGTGATACAGCAGGGCATACACAGTCTCATTGCAAAAAGAAGAATGGTACTGCCAAGACCAATTCTTCTTCCTCACATACTACCTCTACTGGTTCTTTTGTCGCAGCAACCACTAGCACTCCAGCTGCACCAACTCTAACTCATGCACAATACAATCAATTGATTGCCATGTTGCCATCCGGTAAAAATAATTCTATGGCTAATGTTGCAGGTAACCCATTATGTTTTCATTCTTCATTCAATCTCAGTTCTTGGATAATTGATTCCGGCGCCACCGATCACATGGTTTCTAGTTCTAATATGTTAGACAACATGACCACTCTTCATACTGCTCCTATTAAATTACCTACTGGACAAACATCTAATATTACTCATATTGGCTCTTCCAAACCCTTACCCTCTTTACCTTTACATAATGTCTTATTGGTACCTGATTTTCATTTTAATCTTCTCTCCGTTAGCAAACTCACTAAGCTACTTAATTGTTTTATTACCTTTTATTCTGATCATTGTGTTTTGCAGGACCTGAGTTCGAAGAGGGAGATTGGTAAGGGATTGGAACGTGGTGGTCTTTATTATTTGGCTCCTGATGTACCCTCTATTGCTAATTCCGCTGTTGCTTCCCCGAGTTTCAATCTATGGCACTGGCGCTTAGGTCATCCATCTAAATTTATTCTTCCCCACCTACAAAATTTTCATTCTACAATTTCTATTCCTAATAATCATGTTTGCACCATTTGCCCTTTGGCTAAACATTGTAGACTTTCTTTTCCCTCAAGTACTATTTCAACGAATGCTTGCTTTGATTTGATTCATTGTGATGTGTGGGGTCCTTATTCTGTTCCTGCTCTTTCTGGTGCTAAATATTTTTTAACCATCGTAGATGATTATTCTCGTAGTACTTGGCTTTATTTAATGCAACATAAATATGAAGTCACTACCTATCTACCTCGTTTTTTTGCTATGATTAAAACACAGTTTAATCTCACTATTCGCCAAGTTCGTACCGATAATGGAACTGAATTTTTTAATCACACCATTAAACATTTTTTTTCTTCACTTGGTGTCATTCATCAACATAGTTGTGTGGGAACACCGCAACAAAATGGCGTTGTCGAGCGCAAACATCGTCATCTTTTAAACATTGCTCGTTCTCTTCGTTTCCAATCGAATTTACCTTTATCTTTTTGGGGAGATTGTGTTCTTACTGCTACATATTTAATTAATCGTTTGCCCACAAAAATTTTACAAGGAAAAACACCTTATGATGTTCTTTTTGGCAAGTCACCATCTTATGCACATTTACGTATTTTTGGTTGCCTTTGTTATGGGCATAATCTTTCCCCTCACTCAAAGTTTGATAAACGAGCCACACCAGGCATTTTTCTTGGTTATCCACCTTCTCAAAAGGCTTACAAAATTTATGATCTTCACACTAAAAAGGTTTATACTTCACGTGATGTCACTTTCTATGAAACTGTATTTCCTTACAATTTATCCCACACAAATACCATGCCTAGTGTCTTACCTCTTCCTATACCAGAATTTGAGCCCTCTGATCATGCTACTGCTTCCGCACCTACACCACCCCTTAACCCCATTACAGAGACCACACCTCCTCCGTCTCCAATTACCACCCATTCCTCCCCAATATCACATACTTCTTCTCTCCCTCCTATTCCGTCCTCCTCTCCTCCATCTATACCAACACCGTCTGACTCTACTCCCCTTCCTCCTCGCCATCGAAAGCCACCAGGTTACCTTAGTGACTACCACTGCTACCAATCTCAAGTTGATCTTCCTTCCTCAACTCCGGTTCAACATGGCACCAGGTACCCTTTATCCCATTATTTATCTTATGACAAATTCTCTATTAAACATCAAAGTTTTCTTGCTTCTATTACTACCATTGTTGAGCCTAACACTTTTGATGAAGCCATTAAATATCCTGAATGGCGTAAAGCTATGCAAAGTGAACTTGCTGCCTTGGAAGCTAATCATACATGGACCCTCATGGCCTTGCCTGCTCATAAAAAAGCCATTGGCTGCAAGTGGGTCTATAAAATAAAACGGCATTCTAATGGCACTATTGAACGATGCAAAGCTCGCCTCGTCGCCAAGGGATATACGCAAATGGAAGGGATTGATTATCATGAAACTTTTTCTCCTGTTGCCAAGCTTACCACCGTTCGTGTTTTATTATCTTTGGCCGCTGCCAAGGGTTGGTGTCTTCAACAATTAGATGTCAACAATGCCTTTCTTCATGGTGATTTACATGAAGAGGTTTACATGCAGCTCCCTCCAGGTTCTCACGGCAAAGGGGGAAATATGGTGTGCCGTCTTAACAAATCACTTTATGGATTAAAGCAAGCTTCTCGGTGTTGGTTTGCAAAATTTTCCAAAGCATTACTTGATGCGGGATTTTCTCAATCTAAAGCAGATTACTCCCTTTTCTATCGTCACAAAGGTAAGTCCTCAATTTTCTTACTTGTATATGTCGATGATATTATTATTACAGGTACCGATACTGCTACTATATCAATTATCAAGAATTTGTTGCACCAACGTTTTCATTTAAAAGACCTTGGTGATTTAAAATACTTCCTTGGGATAGAAGTGTCTCGTTCTCCAAAAGGATTGTATTTGAGCCAACGGAAGTATGCACTTGACATTTTGAAAGACTCAGGTCTTATTGGTGCACGTCCTACTTTCTTCCCCATGGAACAAAATCTCAAGTTAAATAATGAAGATGGAGAACTATTACATAATCCAGAAACCTATAGAAGATTGGTGGGTCGCTTGATATATCTCACCATCACCAGGCCAGACATTGTTCATACAGTTCATATTTTGAGCCAATTCATGCAAAGCCCCCGTACAACTCATAAAGATGCTGCAGATCGATTATTACATTATTTGAAAGGGACTCCAGGCCAAGGGATTCTGTTATCATCTTCTAATAATTTTCAATTGAGAGCCTACTGTGATTCTAATTGGGCTAGCTGTCCAATGACAAGGAGGTCGACTACAGGTTACTTTGTACTTCTTGGAGAAAGTCCTATCTCATGGAAAACAAAGAAGCAAGATACTGTATCACGCTCATCAGCCGAAGCAGAATATAGAGCGATGGCTATGGCAACTTGTGAACTCCAATGGTTACGATATTTACTTTATGATCTTGGTCTGTCACACACCACACCAAGCTTACTTTATTGTGACAACCAAGCTGCTTTATACATAGCAGCTAATCCAGTATATCACGAGCGCACCAAGCATATTGAGATCGATTGTCATGTTGTTCGAGAGAAGATTCAAAATGGTTCTTTACGTACTGCCTATATTCCTTCAACGGAGCAACTCGCAGATGTCTTTACCAAGTCTTTAGGTAAAGATCAATTCCAACGACTCAAAAACAAGCTAGGTATTCTTGATCTCCATACTCCAGCTTGAGGGGGAATATTGAAGATATGGAAAGATTACAAAATATATTGTACATTATTTGTTACCTTGTATAGGAATAGTCAACTTCTCTGTTAAGGCTTGTACAAATTAGTGTCTTTAACTTAGGTTTTAAATTACCTTCCTTAGGTAGTCTTATGGGCCATATATATTGGTCTTCTTCTGTATTGCAAATACATAACAAATATACGATATATTATTTTTACAAGTTCAAATGACATTTCTAAAAAAATCTCATTTTAGAGGGATAAGTGGAGGTCTGTACTAAATGAGAAAGACTTCTAAATGAGAAAGTCTTCCATGCCACGGGGATAGCACTATTTTGCTGTCCCTGACCAATAACGCTATGACACGCGTGATAACACTTTCACGTGGTATAGTATTATTGGCTGGAGATAGCAAAACAGTATTATCCCCGTTGCAACTAAGTTTTTCTTGTACTAAACCAACAAACTGCTGCCTAAGAGAGTTGCAAGTTAAATTCAAAATATGATTACATCATTCTTTTAGACAGTGTCTCATTTGTTGAAAGGAATATAAGTAGTGGCGATCAAATGCAAATTGTTCTTTCTTCTAGCCGTTATTCCAAAATTATCTGCCATGTCGAGGGCTTCGAGTTTAGTCCCATTTGGAAGGTTCCAGTTAAAGTGGTACAATAGTTGAGCAAGTCCAAGCTCAATGTTTGAAGTAGCAAATGAGATGCCTGGAAAAATCCTCCTACCTGCACCAAATGGAAGCAATTCAAAATTGTTGCCTTTAAAGTCAATGGAAGAACCTTGAAAGCGCTCTGGTTGAAAGCATTCAGGATCGGCCCAAAGTTTTGGATCTCTCCCTATTGCATAGGCATTGATGAGGATTTTGGCCTTGGCTGGTATTGTATATCCACCAATTTCACATCTTTCCCTTGCCTCTCTGGGGATTAAAGGACCCGGAGGGTGCAACCGAAAAGTTTCCTTCATGACTAATTTCAGGTAATGGAGCTTTTGAACATCTTCCTCTTCGATTTTGTTTTTTCCTTCGAATACTTGTCGCACTTCCGATTGCACCTTCTCCATTACTCTAGGGTTTTTCAGAAGCTCTGACATTGCCCATTCCACTGTTGTTGCTGAAGTTTCACTTCCTGCTGAAAATATATCCTGAAATCATTGTGAAGTTGCAATGAATTATATGCTTGTACAATAATGTTAGGTTTTGTTATTATATA
>NW_023010177.1:0-36255 GCF_902201215.1 Prunus dulcis
CGTGTGGGTCCTATGGCGCCAACCCTGCTGGATATGGCTCAGATCTTTGGGTTCAGGGCCCATGGCAGGCCTGTTGATGCTGTTGGAGATTATCATAGGCGAAAAAACCAAGAGAAAGTGGTCACTCCCTTCACTATCTCTCCAGCCACGATCAACCAGAACTGCTCTTTCTCCAATTATCTGAAGAGATTCAGTGCTGAGAAGGACAAGGACCAGCAACACATGTTGTTCCTTTTGTATTGGCTGAATCGATTCGTCTTCCCCAATCGGTCTTCGGCAGTTCTGCTTGAGTATAGGCATCTGGCAGAAGCGCTTCATAATCACACTGATGTGGGGCTTGGGCCAACAGTTCTGGCTCATCTTTTCAAGAACCTGCATACTGCCACCCTGGAGAATCCTTTGAATCTGTCGGCCCCTGGCGCATTCTGGATGATCCAGATCTGGCTGCAGGTCTATTTCCCAGAGCTAAGGTTTCCAGACATAGTTCTGCCTGAAGACCAAGTTCTGGCCCTTCCTCTGATATCGGCAGAAGTGCCTAAGCGCTCTCTTGAGGAGTACTTGATGCTCTTCAGGCATTGTACAAAAAGGTCAGCTGCTCAGTGGCAAGTGGTGATCAGGAGGACCTATCCTTGGTTCCAGACCGGATTTCGGTTGTTCGAGAAGGAGCCAGAAGACGAGGCTGCCAGAACAGACTTTAGGAAGAAATTTCTGAGCATTACTCTGCCCAGAGATCTGCCCCATGGTGGGGGCAAACCTCCAAACTATCATCTGGGGGCAGAAGTCTACCATCCCAACTTCTGTGCAAGGCAGCTTGGCTGTCCCCAGCTTATTCCGCTGAAATCATATCGGAGTTGTAACCGGGCCTCTTCTTGGAGGGACGCAGATGATCTGGAGGTGCACAAAAATGCTCGGTGTGCTGTGAATAAGATCAATAATAGCACGGATGCCCTCTATCCCTCGTGGGAACCAAATTCCTGCAGTTCCGCCGATTTTGACGCCTGGTGGCAAACCAGATTACAAAGTCTGCCAGCCTCTGTCACTGCTCTCAAGGTGCTTTTTGACGGTTGGGAGAACTGGCACACTTTTGCGGAGGGGGATGCTAAGGCGCACATGATCCAGACCCTCAAAGACATTAATGCACAGATCATAGAAGGTAGATATCTAATTCTGTCTGGAATATGTTCTGTCTTGGTGGTCGATTTCTAACATATGTTCTGCCTGTTTTTAGATCCTTCCCTGACGACCAATGTAGGTGGACAGTCTGTTCATGCTGGAAAAGTGATTGGTAGGTTCCCTTCTAGTTCATTTTTTTTGTCTTTCTCTGCTGAATTTGTTTTGAACCTCTAACTTGTTGGTGCAGTCTCCTCTGTTATTGAGGCCGGGGACTTGGAGCTTCCTTCCGCTGATGAAGAAGATGAGGTCCAGCCAGAGCAAACCCCTGCCGAGGCTGTTCTTTCTGGCAGAAGAAAAAGAAAAGGGCCTGCTCCCTCTTTGGACAACACCACGCGGCCTGGTATTTCAGGTAAATTTGGAATGTTCCAGCCGTTCTTTTCAGATTTATTCTGTCTTGTCCTTTTTCTAATCCTTTCCTTTTGTTCTGTCCAGCTGGGAGTCCTTCCCCTCCTCCTACTAAGTTGAAAAAACTTAAAAAGAGGAGTGAAGTGGAATATGTTGCCGTAGAAGAAACCGCAGCAGTCCCGGCCACCACTTCTGGGACGGATGAAGAGCTGCGAGAAGCTTTTGAGGAGGTGGAGCCGGAGAAAGAACTGCAAGAGCTGGAGGAAGTGCTTCAAGAAAAAATAGGAATGGCGGAAGGAGAGGTGAGTTTTATTTTGTGACTCGTATTAGTTTCCCTTTTTGCTTCATTCCTTTTGTTCTGACCCTTGTTTTGTAGGATGAAATCCCTGCTGAGGTGATCGCAGAGAGTATTGCCTTGGCGCAGAAGCAACAAAAGGGTCCGAGTACTGAGCTGACTAGCTCAGAACTGGCTCTTTTTGAGGATGCCGAGGCAGAGCACTCTACTGCCGTTCCAGAGGCCGAGGATCAGGTGGAGCGGTCTGTATCAGACCCTGTGGATCAGGCAGAACTATCCGTCGTAGTCCCGGAGGCTGAGGTGGGAACAACTGCTGCTGCCCCTGTGGTTGTGGTAATTTTCCTCCTCAACTGTTCATGTTTTCCTGCAATTTTGCTTGTTCTTTATTTTTAACTATTGTAGCCTTTCCAGGTAGAAGTGCCTAAAGCTGTTGGCGTCCTGGCCGCGGTATCCAGCCCCCTGAAGCCTCTCATTGTTGCTGTAAGTTTTCATAACTTTTAGGCCCCTTATTTTTCACTTTCCTCCTGGTCTTAACTTATACTCTCTTCTGTAGATGCCTATTCATTCCTTTCCAGGATCATCTGCCGCGGCTTCTTTTGCTGATCCAGAACTGGAAGAGTTTGAAGCCATGGATCTGGATGCTCAATTGGATAGGCTGGAGAAACTCAGCTCTCCTCAAAGCAGGGCAAAATCTAGAGTAGTTGAGGAGGCCATGGAGAGGTTGAAAATCTGGCAGTCCACTGAGCTGGAGTTTGATGAAGATAAAGGAGCTCTAGATCAGCTGATGAAGGACTTGGACCTGCTACACAGACAGAACATGGCTCCGAAGCCTATTCTTGAGATGGGCCTAAGCCTGGCCAGAGATGTGCTTAATTTGCATGATCGTTATGAGGATCTTAGGCCCACCTTCAAGACCTCTGAGTTCTGCAAGGCCACACATGAAGCCAATCTGGCTGATTTTGCTAGGCAGAAAGCAGAACTGGACCAGATGGTGGCTGGATACAAGGAAGCCAGGGCTACTGCGAACAAGTTGGAGAAGCAAATTGAAGAGCTCCAAAAACAACTGGCAGAGTGTAGGGAGGTGCAGAACAGGCTTGGGGCTGGACTGAGTTCTAAGACCAAGGCCACCTTCCTTGTGCAAAGCATGGTTGCAGCTTCCAGGCCAGCTTTGGAAATTGCATAGGCCTCGATTCACCAAGGGGTGCTGCTCCAGAAAGAACTTTCTGTCAAGAAGGCGAACCTGCAGGAAACCCTCAAGAAATTAAGGTTTTAGTTTTTTCCAATTTTCGTTTCTTTATTTGTTTGGGAAACTTTGCCGCGAGGGTGGCTATTTTTAAATAAGCTTATTTTGTTGCCTTTTAAATAGTATTTTACTACTTTTTATTTACCCTTGATGCAATAAACAAACATAGTATTGAAAGTAAAAACAAAACAACTTTAAAACAAAAATGGATTCATATAAACAGAAAAGGTCAGCCTTGTTCTTTTTCTATCCCGGGGTCTGTCTGTACAGCCTGCGAATCCCACATGGTTGGGTAGAATTTCTTTAACCATTTGCCATTGATTGGGGCAGTGTGAATAACTCCATCTCGGTCCTGTAACCTGTATGCCCCCATTCCGAGGATCTGGTTAATTACAAAAGGGCCTTCCCACGTAGGTGACCATTTCCCATATCCAGCTATGTGTGCTCCAAGGGGCAGAATTGCCTTCCAGACTATTTCTCCCTCTTCAAAACTCTTGTCTCTGACTCTTTTGTTGTATGCCCTTGACACAGCCTGTTTTCCTGCTAAGAGTTTGTTGAGGGTGTCAATCCTACTTGCATCCAATTCTTCCAATTCAAGTAACATGGCTTGAGAGTAGTCTTCTCCTGTGAGACCGTGCTGGTGAGCAATTCTAAGAGACTGGACTGCTATCTCCATGGGAAGAATTGCATCATGGCCATAGGTCAGAGCATAGGGGGTCATGCCAGTCGCTTCTCTTTTTGAAGTTCTGTATGCCCACAAAGTCTCTGATAACTTTTCATGCCACTGCTTTGGATTCTTCTCCAGCATTTTTCTGATGATATTGATAATCACCTTGTTACTTGATTCTGCCTGTCCATTAGCTTGAGCATAATAAGGGGTAGATTGAAGTAGTTTGAACTTGAATGTTTCTGCCATATCTAGCATATCCCTAGATATGAAAGAAGAACCCCTATCAGTCGTGATTGATTCTGGAATGCCGAACCTTTGTATGATCTGTTCTTCTATAAAGGTGATGATCTCTTGGGAAGTTGTGGTTTTGATTGGCTTGGCCTCTACCCATTTGGTGAAATAGTCTGTGGCAACAATAATAAAACAATGCTGCTGGCTGCTGGCTGGATAGATTTTGCCAATGAGATCCATTGCCCATCCCCTAAAAGGCCATGGTTTTACCACTGGATTCATGGGAACAGAAGGAGCTTGCTGGATTGGGCCGTGCCTTTGACAAGCTTCACATCCCTTGGAATAGTTGATGCAATCCTTCAACATGGTTGGCCAGAAGTAGCCATACCTTCTAATTAACCAGCACATCTTTCTTCCCCCTTGGTGAGCCCCATAGATCCCCTCTCATGGGTTTCTCCCATGACTTTCATATATTCTGTCTTTCCAAGGCACCTTAATAGCACCTCATCCTTACTTTTTCGGACCAAATCTTCATTCCACATGAGGTAGTTTGTAGCCATGATTCTGACTCTTTTCTCGGAGGGCAGAATGGGATACTGCAAGTAAGTCATGATAGGCTCCCTCCAATCGTCTTTAGTGATTAAGGCAGAATTGACTTCTATCTCCATTCCTCTAGTCAAAACAGATGGTAGACTTTTCCTTCCTATCTTGATGATCCTCTGGACGCAGTCTCCGGGCATTTGTATGCCTGATGCTACCTGAGCCAGTTCATTGGCTGCGAAGTTTTCTTCCCTTGGGATGTATTCCCAAGTAGCTTCTCTAAATTCTGTCAACAGATTTCTAGCTGCTACTAGATATACAGCCAGGGAAGGATTTAGACATTTGTATTCTCCAGCAATCTGTTTTAGGACAAGCATGGAATCTCCCAAGATCTCCACGGATTGGATTCCTAATTCTACCAACATCTCAAGCCCTATAATCAAAGCTTCATACTCGGCCCTGTTGTTGGTGCACTGGAAATCTAATTGGAAGGAATAGCAATGTCTGACCCCCAATGGTTCCTCCAGAACAACCCCGGCTCCTGAAGCCTTATCTGTTTTTGATCCATCAAAATATAGTTTCCAAGGTGTGAGATGAATCGAATAGATTGGATTGTTAAGGCAAACATGAGCCCTAGTTAGTAGATTCGCATTTGCTATGTCCAAAGAGTCCATGTTTTCAATTTCCTCTCCTGGGTGATCTGCTAAGAAGTCTGCCACAGCTTGCCCTTTGACAGCTTTCTGGGGGACATACCTGAGGGTGAATTCTGTCAAAGCCAAAGTCCATTTCCCAATTCTGCCCCTCAGCATTGGTCTTGTCAACATATATTTGATTAAGTCTGTCTTGGCGATGATGTAGATAGTGTGTGGCAGCATGTAGTGTCTGAGTTTTACGGCAGTAAAATACAAGGCCAGGCAAAGCCTTTCTATCGCGGAATACCTTCTTTCCACTTCTGTTAATGTTCTGCTTAGATAGTAGACTGCTTGCTCCTTTCCTTCTTTGTTATCTTGAACTAGCAGACTTCCAATGGATACTTCTGAAGCAGATACATAGAGCTTGAGTGGTCTGCCTCTTTTTGGGGGGGACAGGACTGGTGGATTTGAGAGGTAATGTTTTATTTCCTGGAAAGCCTGTTGGTGCTGTTCTTCCCACTTGAATGTTTGTTCTTGCTTCAGCCTTAACAGGGAAGAAAAAGGTTGAATTTTTCCTGCAGAATTAGATATGAATCTCCTTAGAAAATTGATTTTTCCTAGGAGACTCTGAAGTTCCTTTTTGTTCCGAGGTGGTAGGGCTTCCATGATGGACTTTGCTTTATTCTTGTCAACCTCTATGCCTCTCTGGTGAACCAAGAATCCTAAGAAATTTCCTGCCTAAACTCCAAAAACACATTTTTTGGGGTTCATTTTTAATTTGTGCTGCCTCATTCTTAGGAATGCTTTTCTTAGACTTGATATGTGGTTTCCTTCCTCGGGGGATTTAATCACCACATCATCTATGTACACTTCTAAAGAATGTCCTATCATATCATGAAAAATGGAATTCATTGCCCTTTGATAGGTAGCACCCGCATTCCTTAAACCGAAAGGCATTACAGTATATTCGAAAGCACCTATATGCCCTGGGCACATGAAGGCTGTCTTGTGGATGTCTTGTTCTGCCATCATGATCTGGTTATAACCTGCATTGCCATCCATGAAAGATAGCATCTGGTTATGAGCAGCTCCGTCTATTAGCATGTCTGCCATTGGCATAGGATATTCGTCTTTGGGAGATGCTTCATTCAGATTTCTGTAATCCACACAGATTCTAACTGCCCCTGTTTTTCTTTTGAGAACAGGTACAATATTTGCTAACAAATCGGCATAGATGGCTGGCCTGATGAATCCTGCCTTGAGCAGCCTTTCTATCTCTTCTTTGACCTTTAGTTATGTGTCCATAGACATTCTTCTTCTGGCATGTTTAACTGGAAGGTAGCCATCTTTGATTGGCAGTTTGTGCTCTACTAACTGTCTGTCTAGTCCTGGCATCTCGTGATAATGCCAGGCAAAACAATCTCTGAACTCCTGTAAAAGTGCCATGAGTTCAGACTTGAGTGGTTCTTTTAAAAGTGTGCTGATGAAAGTAGGCCTTGGATCTTCTTCTGTCCCTAAGTTTATTTCTTGTAGAGGATCCTCCACTTCTGGCAGGGAGTCATCCAATGCTGCTGGTGCAAAATCTAATACTTCCTCCTGTAAAACTTCCTCTTCTTGTTCCTCTGTACTTTCGTGGGTGAATTCTGCCATATTGGTGGCTGGATTCTGTATGAAAAACTTCCTTTCTTCCCAGTATATCAACAATCTTTTTGTGATGGATCGGATTGTTGCAGCTCGATCCTTGTTCCGTTGATTGGGACTAATCATCAGAGTTCTTAGCGTAGAAAGGTCTATTCCAGTCTTCCAGAGAATTGGCTAGACCTTCTTCAATGAGCCTTTGGGCCGTGACACCATGGGGGCGGCCGTTCTGGTTGACTCCAAAGAAAGTAAAAGGACCGAGGTCGTCATGATAATACCTCGCTTCAAGACACATGGCAGAGGGTAGGAATGGCCGTGGATCGGCCTCTACAATCTCCATGTGGCCTTCTTCATTCCATAGTGCTAACTGCTGGTGGAGGGTGGAAGGAACACAAAGGCTCTGGTGAATCCAATCCCTGCCAAGTAGTGCATTGTAAGTGGTGGAAGTAGTGTCTATCACAAAGAATGCTATTTTCAATTCTTTGCTTCCAACTATGACATCTACGTCTAAGATGCCATGAATTTTTGTGATGCCCCCAGCGAAGTTGGTGACGGTCAGACGTGTTGGAATCAAATCCTTCTCTGTTCTGCCCATCTTGCTCAGCATTCTGTGGGGTAATAGATTAATGGCTGCACCTCCATCTATCATGATTTTGGAAATAGGGATGCCTCCGAGGATTGCTGTTATAAACAAAGGCCTGAGGTGATTTGCCATTTCTCTGGTTGGTTTGGAGAAACAAAGTTGCTCTGTAGCTGGGTTATTGGCTGTTCCGCCTGTTCTGGGGTTGTCCGCCTGTTGTTCTGGTGGCTCCTTTGTTTCTGCCAATCTACATTCAAAGCTTTCCTGAGAGAAAACATCTCCTTCCAAAGTGCTTTCTTGTCCCTCGGCGGCCCTGAATTTTTCTGGTAGGATGAATACCATGTTAATTCTCAGATCACCTTGTAGCAGGTCCTCCAACTCTGCGCCAAAAGCTTCTGTTTCTTCATCCAATTCTTCCTCAAATTCCATCAGTTCTTCCCCGTATCCTGTTCTACAGTTCCGAGGGGTTTATTCTGATCATCTGTAAATGTTCCGTAGTCCAGTTGTTCTTCTTCATATTCCTCCATGTAGCCGTCTTCTCCTTGTAGCGGGGTAGACTCGGATTTCTCTAGTGCCTGTATGATGTTGGGATGATTGCCGGATGATGAGGCTGGATGGATAGGAGATCTGGCTGAAGGTTCTGTTTTTAGTAGTTCCTTTGACTGACAAGCTTTCTGTTCTGTCTGGGGAAGTGCTTCAAGATTTTTTCCTTTCCTGGCAGAATTGGTCTCTGGATGTACCTGCGTATTATTCTGGCTCTTAAGATATGTGCAGTATTGCCTCTGGATTCTTCTTTTCTGAGTTCTGGTTAACTCCAGAGTTGGTCTATCGCTTTTTCCTACGGAGTACCATCTGCCCTCTATGATTGTTGCCAAAGGCTTTTCATTTCCGGGTGTCTTGATTGATATTTCCTTCCTGGGCTGCTCTGTCCTCCTTTCGCTGCATTGTGTAGGCCTGAAACAGTTCTTCTGTCTTGTTTTGTCTCGGGATGAGGCTCCAATCCTACCGAAGACACTAGGTGTGGGCTGATTTTGCCTGTCTAGAACCACTTCTAGCTCTGTTTCACATTTGCACCTGCTGCAGAGCACTACCCCAGCCGATATGGTGGCTCTTGGTCTCTGACTGGTTTCCCTTATGATTCTTCTGCTTCTGCTGCAACTAGCATCTGTCATTGGCTGAGTTTCCCTCTGTTCTGGCCAATTCAAGTTGACCATATTGACTTGTGGTTGAGGGAAAGGATCTGTCGTGACCGATGGAGGTTTTTCTGCCAGTTTCAACCTTCCTGCCATTATTCCTTCTTGCATTACGTCCCTAAAAACAACACAACTATTGGTAGAATGGTTCCAAGAGTTGTGCCATCGGTAGTACTGTCTGCCCTTGAGTTCTTCTGGCTTGGGTATTCTGTGGGGCGTTTCTATTGCCTTCTGTAGCAGCATTTCATCGAACAAAGCATCAACCTTGGTCAAATCAAAAGAGTAAACCTTGTTCTGCATTGGCTTGTTGGGAACGAATCCTCCTGTGAACGGTGGAGGGTTTTGGTCTTTAGGTGGCTTTGTAAGGGCTTTGCAACTAATGGGATGCTTTAGTTTTGCCATTTCTGCCACTGAAACCTCTCTCTCTTCTGATTCTTCTGTATCTTCCTGTGATTCCACCCCAATCAGGTGGACTGAAGAAGAAGGGGTTTTGTAATAAGTACCTTTGGAGGAGTTCCTTCTTTGCTGTTCTTCCCTGAGTAATTCCTCATATTTAGATGCCTTATCAGCCAGTTCTGCCAGGTCCCCGAACAACATTCCGTCGAACCTCTTCCTGAGAGAGATTTTAAGGGCAGCTTGGGCCATCTGGATGAAATGTCTTTCTTCCATGGGGATTCGGCACTTCATTTTGAGCTTTCTGAACCTGGTTATGAAATCTTGAGCCGGTTCATCTTCGCTTTGTTTGAGGGCAGCTAGATCACTGATGGTGACTTCTGGCTGGATCCTGTAATAATAGTCATGGAAGATATTTTCCATCTGCTCCCAGGTTTGCACAGAATTGGCTGGCAGGCTGGTATACCAGGTGAAAGCCTGTCCAGAGAGGGAATTGCCGAAAAGTCTTAACTTCAACAGAGGGTTGTTCTCGATGGCTATGCATTGGACGGAGAACCTGCCTATATGTTCAACAGAGGAAGCATGGGGATCCTCCCCGTTGAACAAGGTGAAGTTTGGCACTTTGAAACCTGGAGGCAACGGTATTTGATCGATGTAGGCTGGGTATGGTTTTCTGTAAGTAGGCCTTTCCCCTCTCCTAGCCTCGGGTTCCATGATTTCTCTGATCATTCTTTGCAATGCCCCTATGTCATTCAAAGCATTGACGGGGGGAAGGTTTTGTCCCTGTTCTGGCTGGATGTAATCGATCCTGGGCTCCGCCCTGTATGGTCTGGGTGGAGGTTCCTCCCTGTGCCCTTCCTGCTCTTCAATGTCTAGGTGATTTCTCCAGTTTGCCCCCGGCCTATTCCTATCATGATTAGCAAAAAGGTTATTTCCCCCTCTGCCTCTTCTCCCTCTTGCGGGTGGAGGGAATGGATTAGGGTCCATCCTTCTGGGTCTATATGGCAATACTGCTGGTGGTTCAGGCTGAAGTGCCAAAGGTTGATCATGCTGGGCCACCAAGGGTGGAATGGGCTGAGGTTCTGGCTGGTTCTGCTGAACTAGTGCAAGGTCATCTGGTCGGGCTGGGGCTTCGTGTTCTTGATTAGGAAGGACTCCTTCCCTTGGACCAGCCTGGAGTTCTCTGTGATCTGGTAAACCAGCGACCTGTGCAACTAGGGGGTTTTCCTGGTATGGCCATGCTAGTCCTGGCGGAGGGCCGTAAGGGAGGTCTAACTGCTGGACTACAGCATCAGGGTTTGGAATTCTGGCCATGGCGGTTTCTCGGTCTTTCCGGAACTGCCTGTTAACCTGCCACTGCATCATTGCTGTCATATTATTGAGAGTCTCTTGGTTCCTTTGCACCGTGACTTCTTGTCGGAGTATTGACTCCTGTATTTGATTCATCTTTCTGGAGCTAGTCCTAGAACGTCTACTTCCTGTACTGCCGCGAGCTGATTGTCTAGCATCGCTTTCTTCTGACTCGGGACCTTCCCTGCGAGCCATTTGGTTTGTCTCCATATCTGGTGTGGATTCTGGCTAGAGCTTCCTGTATTTGTAAACCTGTGAACGGCTCTGTCAGAGTATGTATACTGAGAAGTCCCACTGGGCGTGCCAAATTGTTCACCCGTTTTCGCGTTTACTCCTGTGATGGAAGGGCAAAGTTCCCCACTGGCTTGGAGACCATGTGTTGGTCAACAAGTCAGCTTTCTTTGGTGTGCGAGCGTGCCACTGCTAGCAATGTAAATCCTAGCAGACTTCTTTTTAGAATAGATAACTTGCGCCCCAAGTTACTGACTTCTAAAACAAACGATTGTGAATTTGGGTGAGGAATATCTCCCAAGTAAGTTCTTTTCTTGCCTCAGACTGGTAAGGACTTTCACAATTTATCTCAGTATCAAACGGCTGTTCTGGCCAGAAATATTTGATAGAAGTTGGACTATTTCAGGCAGAACTGCCTTCTACAAAGCAATAAATATACATATCGACTCTAGGAAGGTTAAAAGATGGCTGGAACTCCGTTTCTGCTTGGATGGGAGGTTCCAGTTTGGGCTGGACTGGACGCGCTTGGGTCGGTCCGTACTACTTCGTGACTTCAGATGCTAGGCTGACCTGTGAATCGATACCAAAGTTCGATTTTGGCATAGCTTTATGTTTACTTCACGCTTCGTGAGGCCTTTGAGTGGGCAGAACTGCAGTTCCTTCAGTTTGAAGGGGGCAGAAGTGGCTGTTCTCGAGGGCTTGATGAACTAGGGATTGCACTACGAGCGTTGTTTTGCCTGAGCAGGACTCTTCATGAGTTTGCTGAGGTCTCTACGTCTGTGAAAACTCAAACTCTGCTTGTCTTGGCTTTTGCTGAACCAAATTTGTAACGAGGGATCTCGTTTTAGAAGACTTATTTTCTAAGTCTGAACTTTGGAATTCTGATCTAAAGCTGGTTTCTCTTGGAATCCAAGTGAGCTTTTGGTTGTTTTCTTGTTGTTGTTTTTTTTTGATTGATTGATGAATTGAGTGTCCTTTTCTTTCTTGCCTACTCTTGTTTTTATAAGAGACCTTCCTGGAGGTGTTTTTAATTTTAATAATGGGCGGCAAAAAGATCTCCTAAAACGTAAAGTAGAAAAGATTTGATCAATCAATGGCAGATAGGCTCACAGCAGTCACCTCCTAAAGCAGTCCTTTCCCTGGTTTCCTGGGCGGCAGCTTTTTTTGTTTCAACCAACGCCACCGTCTGTGTGGGCTTTTTATGGCGGTTTGGTTTTCTTCTGTATTTCCTGAACAATTCCCTGTTTCCCGTTCTAACTGAGAAAGTGTGACCCGTGAATTCCTTAGAAAATGGTGTATTGCTTTGGAGCAAAATCTTTGAATATAGACGGGGTTTTGATCTTGTGTTGGGAGTGTTTCAGAGACGTCTCTTCCCATATAAAAACTTTAGTTGAAAATGCTGACTTTTCAAAGCTGAGGTGGATGTGTTTTTAATCCCTTGGGTTTGAATCCAACAGAAATTTATGGGCTGAGCCCAAATGACAATTTCCATGTTTGGTCTTTCTTGGGCTGGAGGCTTTGTTTTCGACATCCTGGCGTAAAGCCCAGCCTGTCTGGATCCTAATTTTGTTATCCTCAAGCTTTTTGGGCTGAGCAGATAATTTCATCATGGGTCTGTCTTTTGATTTTTGGCGTGCCAAATTTAGGCCCAAACAGTAGTGAGACATGATATTTTGTTAGGAAGATGGTGATGATTTGGTGTATACAGTTGTCCTACATGGTAACTCGAAAGAGCGACGTGTTAGAAAACAGAAAGATGGTGATGTCTCTTGTAGTTGTAAGTTGTTTGAGATGAAAGGTTTCTTGTGCAGCCATGCACTGAAAATTCTTACTAATTACATGAATGTCAAAGAATTTCCTAACCAGTATATTTTAAAAAGGTAGACAAGAAAAGCAAGATCTGAAAGTGTGAAAGATATGCACGGACGTCACATCCAGACAGATGTGAAACTACAACAAACATCTCGATATAGGTCTTTATGTTCCATGTGAAGAAACATATAAGATTTCTGTTAGTCATTTGAATCAACTAAGCAAAACCATTGAAGACATGTTAAGTTCAAAAATGGATGGTCAAGTACATGATAAGGATGGCCAAGGGTCACCTTCCACCATAGTGACAGATGGTGGTAATGAGGCATGTTTCTTGGATAGTGCAAAAGTTATCCAAGCAAAGGATTAAAGAAGAGGGAAGCATCCCGTGGAAGAAAAAGAATAAAAAGTTGTTTGGAGAAAAACATAGCTAAGAATAAAAAATCATCTAGTTCTCGTTCGTCACAGGTATTTTCTTCTTTTACATTCAAAGTTCAATTCCAATATAATAAGTTTTTTATTAATTTAGTTGTATATAATGAACAGGTGCATCTCCAAATGCAACACTTAAGAGACAATAACATATGTCATCTAGCTACACATCTTGTAAGTATCATTTATTTAATTTTTGTTTTCATATCATGTTTCTAGTTTAAAATGTTACTGTAAAACTGCATAGGCACAAGATCATGGGGCACCTAATACAATATCATGGATGCCTTACCGAGACCCTCAACATAGTTTCCAACCATTACTTAACCCTGCAAGTTCCCCTTTACAATTTCAAGACTTGCAAGTTTCAAATGACATTGTGCGGAGTCAGGTATATTAAGATTTATAATATCCTTTTTATAAGTCATGGTAAGTTTTTTTTATTTATTATAATCAATTTTCGTAACTAGCTTATACAGGCTATGAACTTGATGATCGATAAGCCACATACAGCTTTAAATGGTGATCAAACTAGAGATGGCATCTGGAATCATGGGTATATTATGCTCTCAGTAATACCTTTATTATGAAATTTTATTTGTATACTACTAACTAGTTTTTTCTTTGTTTTTTTTTTTTTGTACAGGTCAATATATCAATAGGAATGCTTGCCAAATATACACAATTTTTCTTTCTTTTATTATTGATGTGTAAATTTATGTTTGCCATTTATTTGATGGGAAGATTATAAACCTTTTTGTCTTTTTAATGGAGATTATAAATACTTCTTCGATTCTATTTCCTACATCCATTCTTTTGTTTTCTCTTTAGCACTCCAGTTAGCTAGATGATGACATGATGGTTTATACAAGAAGAGAAAAAAGTAGGAGAAAATGACAGAAAGAGATAAGAAAAAATAACATAACATAAGTGAATAAGGAGGGAAAAAAAACAGAACGTGAATAAGGAGAACAAAAAAAAAAGCTGGACGTTAACTACTATTAGTTGGATGTTATGGATTTTTTTTATTCTTTTATCATTATAAATACTTCTTCGATTAAATTTTAATGAGGTGACGTATGGAGAACAAAAGTAAAGCAGCTCATGGCAGAGAAAATCAGAGTATAGTATCCGAATCCTAAAATATTAATGTATTCACATTCATGCTCTGATTTTGATTTTAGTTGAGTTTTATTTTTATGTGTTAGAAATTTGGGGCATGACACTCCTAAATCATTACTTATTTGGCCCTTATGGGCATCAGAGGTGTTGGGGACATGTGCGTTGATAAGAGTCTCAAATTGCATCTTTTTAATATTTTTTTGAAGATTTTATAATATAGTTTTGACTTAATAATGATATTTTCATTTTTTGTTATATTTTATTCTCACCATTTGAAATTATGAACTTTCTATATTGAACTTATTACGATATTTCTGTGTGTAGGAGTTACATTGGCAGTGGAAAACATAAAAGATGAAGATATCGATTTGTCCACGTTCAAGCAAATTGTAAAGAGAATTGTTCGTGGACTTTATTAAAAAATTAATTTTGAGATTTTTGTAATTATAAAAGAAAAGTAAATAGGGAGAATATATAGAAGACAGAACCGTTAATAAAAAGAGCCTATTCCATAGCATTTATAACCATTTAACACCCACTATCTTCACCATTTATTTTTCACTAACTCTCAACCATCAACATCTCTTTAATCCATTTAATTCATCACTTAATCCCTTCCCTACCCGCCATGAATACATTAACCTTCCACATACCTCTCATTGCCCACTACAAATCACTCGTCCACCTTTTTGCAAAGACACACCATTACAATTTTTTTTCCATCTCGTTCAAAGCGTTAAATTATGTTTTCTTTGTAATGAATTCCAAAAACTCTACCTAAGGCTAAATGGAATGTTCTTTGATCACGCATATGGTATGAATTGCTTATTTTTTTAATTTTTGGGTTGTTCAAAATTTTCAAAATTTTTTAGTATAATTGATATTAAGTGCTAATGTTTTCATGAGTTTAATTGTATTTTCTCATTGTTAAGAATTGACTTAATATTATTTTCATTTAAAAAAACCGACATTAAAGAATTCAATATGTTGAACAATATCATTATTAAAAGACAACATTGAAAAATTAAATTGATTTTCATTTTTTTTTCTTCTGGTCAACATTTCTGAATGAAACATGTTTTACTTAAAGAATTAAACCTTGATGCCTTGGTATTTTTATCATTGATATTTCGATTTCAAACTCAATCTCTATAATATTCAAATCAAATCACCTTTTCATTTTTGTTGTTGTTTTCATTTTGGTACGTTTAATTGTGACTTTGTGTTTAGACTTTTTCATATATGCTTATTGAGGATAGGATACTTGGACTTCCAAGATTATTATTGCCCAAAAACTTGTTGCAAAGTCCCAAGTATTGTATATTCAAGGAGCAGATAGTAAAAGTTCTGAATAAAAGTGACACCAAAAATGAAAATGTAATTTGATTTTAATATTGTTGAGACAGAGTTTAAGATCAAAATATCAATGATGAAAATACAAACACATGAAGATTCAGTTCTTTAAGAAAAATATGTTTCTTACTCTTTAATACAAATTATAACTTGATTAAAATTATCATAAAGAAACTTTAATCAGAAGATTAATAAATTAAAATCAATTTAATTTTACAATATTTATCTTTTATCAATGATTTTTAAGAAAAACTGAACTGCTCAATGTTGGTTCTTATAAATTAAAAGAGTTCTAAGCTAGTTCTTAACAATGAGAAAAATACAATTGAACTCATAAAAAGATAATAGCACTTAACATCAACTATACAAAAAGAACACGAGAATATTGAACAACCAAAAATAAAAGAAATTATAGCAATATTTCATACCATATGCTGGATCAAAGAACAATGCAGAAACTTACTCAAATAACATTTTCTTTAACGTTAGCTAGAGTTCTAGCAACTGACTACAATGAAAACATATTATTTGAAAGATATGGAGAAAGACATATGTCGTAATGGTTTGTCTTTGCAAAAAGAGTGGACGACAAATTTATAATGGGCAATGAGGTAAGTAGAAGGTTATTGTATTCATGGTAGGCAGTGAAAGGATCATGATGGATTAAATAGATTAAAGAAGTGTTGATGGTGGAGAGTTAGTGAAAAAGAAATGGTGAGGTAGTGGGTCTTAAATGGTTATGAATTTAATGCCATGGAATAGGCACTTTGGCATCAACGATTTTGTCTTTTATTTTTCCTCTTGCTGAAGGGAAGTGTTTTCTGTTGTTCCAATTCTTGTCCACACGTAATTTCGTGATTCACATGTGAAATCTTGCTCCCACAACTATATTTTCAACCCACAAATTATGAGTTCTCCATCATTTATAAGCAGGTAAACAATGGATACCAAAGTTGAATAAGAACACAAACTGCGATAGAAAATTCAATTATCTTTTTATGCTTCTCACATTACTTCTCTATACTATTCCCCTATAATACATAACCAAAACGAACATATATAACATAACAAGGATTTAATGTGATTGTTATTTCACTGAGCATAATTCAGATATGATCATAAACGAAGCCAAATCGAGGTCTTTTATACATAACCACACAAACATATTAAAATAGCCTAGATTAACATGATTTTTATTTCACTGAGCACTGTTAAAGGAAAGAAATTGGTCAACTATTGTGATTACCTCAATCTTAGTAATTAGCTAAGTTTACGGTCATTACAGCTATTGTGATTTACATACTTAGAATAGAACTTTCATTCTGTATAAATCTTGTACATTATGATCTCAATAGAGATATACAATATACAGCTTTCTACATTCTTTCATGGTATCAGAGCACCAACATAGGTGACTCTGCACGTCTTCCGCTACCAAAACCAAACACACAAACAACCAACCTACACAGCCCATCAACATGGGTGATGAAAAATCATCCGGATCTGAAATCAACATGTCTGATCCACTTATCCAACACCATTCCGACTCACCCGGTCTGGTTCTAGTTTCGAAACCTCTCGAAGGCCATGACTATGGTCAATGGAGTCGCTCGATGCGAATTGCCTTGAGCGCTAAAAACAAACTAGGATTCATTGACGGGACTATCAAAGCCCCAGCAAAAACTGATGCCAAATTCTCCATTTGGCAGAGATGCAACGATATGGTGTTATCCTGGATTTTGCACTCACTACAACCCGACATCGCAAGCAGTGTACTTTACTGCACTAGCGCATCCATGGTGTGGAATGATCTTAAAGATCGGTTCTCACAAGGCAACGACTCCCGGATTTACCAAATCCGTCAAGAAATTGCCGAACATCGACAAGGCCATCTTTCGATTTCAGAGTATTACACCAAACTCAAGGCCTTATGGGATGAATTGGATTCATATCATGAACCCATCATCTGCACTTGCGAAGGTTCCACAACACGTGCTTCTAGAGAAGAGAAGGAGAGAGTCATGCAATTTTTAATGGGTCTGAACGAACCTTATTCAACTGTGCGTGGGTCAATTCTAATGATGTCACCGATCCCAGACACATGTCATGTCCATGGCCTGATCCTCCAACACGAAAGGCCACTGGACGTGGCAAATCGACAGACCGGATCCCATGCCATGCAAATCATACGTTCTGCGAACACCAAGGGCGGCACCAACCCAGGCAACTCGGCAGCAGCGGCGAAACCCTCTGGTGCTGGGGACGGAAAACACAGCTCCAACTTCAGGAAGTTTCTGAAATGTTCTTATTGTGATGGAGACACCCACACCATTGACACTTGTTTTTTCCTTAATGGATTTCCTGTGGGCCACAAACTCCATGGGAAGAATGTCAAGCCAAAAAACAAACGGGCTGCTTACACTGCTGAAAAAGATCCAACCCCAGGGCCCCACGTCAAATCCAATGACAGCCCCACTTTCACTACTGAAGAATACAATCAACTGATCGCTCTTTTACACAATCGACCTGGTAATTCTCATCTTGCAAATGCAACAGGTATTGTTACATCAACCTGCAACCTTTCACAGCATGACCCACTTTCAAATTTCTATTGGATCATGGACCGTGGAGCATTAGATCATATTTCGTGTTTTGCACCTACACACAACACAGTCAATACTCAACATGATTTTGTTGGTTTACCTAATGGAGGAAAAGCAGCCATCAAAAATATTGGATCCATTAAAGTGTCTGACACCTTAACTCTAGATGGTGTTCTTCATGTACCACAATTCAATGTGAACTTATTGTCTGTGAGCAAATTGACACGAGGATTGCAGTGTATGGTGACTTTCTTTGATAAATTTTGTGTTGTGCAGGACGTGAATACGGGGAGGACGATTGGCCTGGGCAAGCAATTTAATGGGCTCTACTACCTCAAAGCCACCCAAAACCCACATCTAGCTCTTCATGTTCACCACACCTCCCATCTTTGGCATCAACGTCTGGGACACCCATCCAACGCCCCTACTCAATTTCTTTCCAATAAATTTCCAGAAATTATCTGTGATACCAATCATGTTTGTGATATTTGTCCTTTAGCAAAGCAAACTCGCTTATCTTTTTCTCCATCTACTTCATTGTCATCTCATGCACCTTTTGATTTAATTCATTGTGACATTTGGGGGCCACACAAAATTCACACTCATACTGGTGCACGATATTTTCTAACTATTGTGGATGATTTTACCCATTTTACATGGATCCATCTCTTAAATTTTAAATCAGACACACAAGGGGTGATAAAATCTTTTTTCTCTTGGGTCAAAACCCAATTCAATCTTCATGTCAAAACCTTGCGTGCCGACAATGGGAGTGAATTTCTTTCACTCCAACCTTTTTTTCGAGACACTGGTACCTCTTTCCAACACTCATGTCCATATACACCCCAACAAAATGGCATCGTCGAACGAAAACATCGCCACCTTTTAAATGTGGCTCGGGCACTCCGTTTTCAGGCCAATATTCCCTTACGTTTTTGGGGAGAAAGCTTACACACTGCATGTTATCTCATCAATCGCCTTCCAACACCATTACTCCAACACCAATCTCCATATGCACTTTTACATCACAAAACTCCTGATTATTCATTTTTACGAGTTTTTGGTTGTCTGTGTTATGCTACCAATCTCCTTCCCAAACACAAGTTTGATGCACGGGCCCGACGATGTGTTTTCTTTGGTTATCCCCTTGGTCAAAAGGGTTATCGCCTTTATGACCTCAGCACACAAAAATTCTTTTCCTCTTGGGATGTGGTTTTTCACGAAAATATATTCCCTTTCTCTACCTCACCACCTGAACAACAAACTGACACTATTGTCCTACCCACTCCAGCCCATGACCCCTTATCCCAGACCCAGGAAAGCCCAACCTATTCTTCTTCTCCTCACTCTCTTCCCCATCCGGCCCAGACCCAGAGCAGATTATTCTATGTTTACACACAAACATGGTAAATCCTTCACTGTTATATTGTTGTACGTTGATGATATGATAATTACTGGAAATGATGATGATGCCATACGAGACCTTAAACACTTCCTTGGCACTTGTTTCAAAATCAAAGATCTTGGACCTTTAAAGTATTTTCTTGGAGTTGAAATTGCACGGTCCAAATCTGGGATTTCTTTTTGTCAACGGAAGTATACATTGGATATTTTGGAAGATGCAGGTTTACTTGGTGCAAAGCCTACAAAAATTCCTATGGAAGCCAATGTTGCACTCATGCCTACAGGGAGTGACCCTCTCAAGGATCCTACTCGCTATCGCAGACTTGTTGGCAGGTTAATATATCTTACAATAACAAGACCCGAAATCACATATGCAGTGAATACTCTAAGTCAGTTTATGCATGAACCCTGAATGCATCATTTTGAGACAGCACGTCGGCTCCTGCCCCCTTGTTCCAATCCCATCTTGGCAAGTTGGGTGTAATTGATATTCACACTCCAACTTGAGGGGGAGTGTTAAAGGAAAGAAATTGGTCAACTATTGTGATTACCTCAATCTTAGTAATTAGCTAAGTTTACGGTCATTACAGCTATTGTGATTTACATACTTAGAATAGAACTTTCATTCTGTATAAATCTTGTACATTATGATCTTAATAGAGATATACAATATACAGCTTTCTACATTCTTTCACATACCCATTATGCAATTCATGTGAGTCAAACTCATTTTGTTTCAATGTTATTTTTTCCAGAAAAGAAAATGAAAAAGATGATTGTAACAGAACTTGCATATTGCAAATTTCCATGAAAACTAGCCAGTGCCAATGTCGAGCAGATGATTCACGAGCTTCTGGCAATTCTTTCAGCCTTTTGAGTCTTTCTCTCTCACTCTTCTCAATTCACAATCACCATTGGAAGGAAAATTGCTTCATAATTTTTCACCTTTTTGGCTGCTGGTTTTGGAGTCATCCTATTAGAAATTTCAATTTGTTTACACTACAGTAGATGAAAACAAAAAGGGAACATAGATTGAAACCAAATGAATTGCTTAATGGGTATGTGAGTTATTTGTTCAAAAACTTCTCATACGATGGCTCCAAAACCAGCAGCCAATAAGGAGAAAAAAAAAATTATGAAGGGGTTGAGTATGATAATAGGTAGTGTAGAAGATGAAGATGCAATATCGTTTATGTCAAACGTGTATTTTAATAGTTTTTAATTATTTTACTAAAAATAAATAGGCTAAAGAGAGTTAACAGAGTTAAAATGCCGTTAAGTGGTGTGCCATGTGTCACAAAATTAAAGAGAAAACAGAAGGGCATAGGAAATTTGCTAACACGAAAATTGGAATAGGGCAAATAATCTTACGTGCATGACTTGCACTATAAACTTTTGAAATATGAATTTTTCTGTGTCATGCAGTAAGAAAGTACGATTCATTTTTAAAAATGGTATTAGTAAGTTTCGTAACGAAAAAAAGTGAAGAAAAAAAATACACATGGCATGCAACTGCACCTCTTTGCGCCTTAATGGATCCGCCTTTGCATGGCAAGGCCAATAGAAACCTAGGGCGATAATACGACGTCATCACACGTTGCACCGTATTCCCTTAGACCAGACAAATTAGATCATAACCCATGCCTTCCCTTGCGTATCTAGAGCAACCGCTTCCCTTTGCCTCGTCCCACAGTGCACTTACCACCGTCATGCTCATCTTCAGCGTCAAGTTTCTTTGTTTCTGATGGAAAGTTCTACATGGCCGTCTCTTGGCTTCACCAGAACCACCCCAAGATTCTACTTCCCAACAAACCATAACGCTTCCCTTTCAAGCTATTCTCTGCCCGAATACTGAACACCTCATGCATAATCGTTTTCCACCGGCCATATTGTTCAATCGAGATAGCCCCCGACTTCTTCAACTCACAGTTTGAATCCACATGATCAATGTTGCCACAAAAAAGACAGAAAAAAGGTAACTGCTCATATTCGATCTCGTATTGTTTTGCCGGCTCCTCCGGCAGACAGTGGCTGAGAAATCTTCAAACCAACCCGTATACGCAAGAAACTTCCCAAGCAATCGCCATTCAAGCCTCTATCCACCATATAAAATGTACCCAAGAAACTCCCAATCTTTTCACACATCACCGACGTCAAGAAAATCGGAGGAATACGGACTAACTCTCACCCAAAAACTTTGAGTATCCAGGGAGTGACATAGGATCTACCCTTCCAACCGTAGCCCTTTAACAGTAACAGAGACGGGTCATAGGTCCAGGGTGATCTTCTCATCATCTTTTTCCGATCAAAGTCAGATTTAAAGGAGAATAAGAATTTCGTTGGATCTTCCAGCGCCACCACCGTAAAGTCCTCCCTATTATGCCAAATCTTTTTCATCGTTTGATCAATGCCTCCTTATGGAAAGCCTTTGCCGTAAGAAATCTCCCAACAAACAGGAAACGCTCCGCCTTCAAGTTGCTTAACTCCTCCACCCCTACAATCTCAATAGCCTCAGCGTCCGAGATCGTAAACGTGGAAGAGATTCCATCGACCAAATCATCAACCGATGCCATCATCCACTCAAGTCAAGACTACCTCCGATCGTCAGCGTGATGATTTGAATTTTCTATTTAAACAACCATACAAGTTCCCAGCCTTTTGTTCAAAGAACCGTTTATCCATGAATTTCAAAGTTCTATCCAAATATTTTTTTATTAGTTTGTTGGTTAAACATAATTATTGGTTTGTATAATTTTGAGGAAAATTTGTTCTTTTTTTTTTTTGGTTGCATCTTTGTCGTGCAATGGTATATATATTGCAAAGTTCCTTTAGTACATTTGAAACCATATATATTGCACATTTCGTTTTTGTTGTTCGAGATATTTTAATTGTTGACCTTATTCCAATAGTGTTAAGATTGTGTAGGAAATATTTCCAATAACATGCAGGTTTAGAGCATGTTAAAATGGAGAACAAAGACATGACCTATATTATATATGCCTTGTGGAGGCTAGCCTTGATATTCATGCCTCGTGGAGGAGGCCATTAATGCAAAATGTCGAGGGGGATGTGCTTAAGCCCATAAGGGAGTCACCTAAGGAGGTAACCCAACTTCTGTGATTGGAGATCCCATGAAGGAAGTTCAATGTGGTAGAAACAATCCATACTGCGTGACTCATATAGCACTCATAAAACTATGGAGATATCCTTGAGATATTCTTCTGCTCATCCCTAAGGCAAAAGTGCTATTTTATGTGACGTTAGGAAGAGATTTATCCCTGAATGAGTTTCGAGGCGGGCAAACTCTCACAGAGTGCAGGTCACATGTACTCTTGGAGAACTCACCTAATTGAGAGACGTCGTGAGGCTGCGACTATGAGAATTGGGCTATTCTCTAGTAACTCTCATGAGAATCAAGATTAGCGCATGGCCATAAATAGCGTTACCCCGCATCCAAGTCTCAACCAATCCTATGTGTGGGATATGTTGAAGTTTGGTCAAAGGTGCTGAATTCAATACTTTGTACACTCAGGTTCCTCAAATGGAGACTATCATCACTAAGTGAAGGTTCAAGCCCAGAAGGCACCTACACCTATTACATAGTATTATATTGCCCATATATAAATATATACAGTTCGAGCCTCGTACACCACCTGCACGCTTCCTGGAGCGACTACTGGCTGGGGGGCGCAAAACAGAAAACATGTGAGTGGACAAAAACCAGATTTGCAGTTAAAAAAAATATAGTAACCCCACCGTGTAAAAATAATGCTCAAGTCATGCAGGTTCACAATTCAATATTTAATTTCTCAAAACATAATTCATTTAAAATCCTTCAAAACACAAGTCATCTCCTTCATAAATCCCATTATCTCAACCTTGCAACTCCTGCCAACCACTGAAAAACTCTAATCCTTCACTCACTCAACTACGCATATACATATAAATATACATATATATATATATATATAAATATGTAATTATACATAGCTATACGATATACTCATCACACTACTTAGGTACCAGGGAAACGATCCAACTGGGGATCGTTTGACTAGTCCGCAGGATTACCAGGTGCTATCCTGCGTCTAGGGATGAGCGGTCTAACCGGGGGACGAAACTCCAAAGCTCCCACACTGGAACATCCAACGCCATGTGTAGCTCCCAAACTATGTCCTACGAGCGCAGACTGGATCATCACACACCGGAACATCCAACGCCATGGGTGATGACCCTAAACACTATACAGAGTCTTTCCATACGCGGAACATCCAACGCCGCATATGGAAAGTGTCTCACACGCCGGAACATCCAATGATGCGAGTGAGACGGATAACCTATTCTTCCCACACGCCGGAACATCCAACGCTGCGTGTGGAAAGTCTAATAACTGGGGAAGGTACTTACATAGTGTAATCATACAACTTCTCTCAACAACCCCTCATAATCAAGTTCTTCCACAACACACTTCAACAACCCAAGTATCTCGCCTATAGAGAATATATATATATATATACTTCCCCAAAATCCTTATAAAACACACTCTCGATACCCAAAATGCCAAACTCACAATATATTGCAAAAGTGCTATACAAACATCAAATTCAACTAATGAATATAATATATTCAATAAACCATTAAAACATTTTGCATAAATCTTTCATCAATAAAACCATGCATATGATTGAAAACAAAGTCCACTCACAAATATTCTCACGCTGCTTGACCACGTGAGGGTCCTGCCTGCTGAGTATGTGCAGTCGAAACACCTATTTCAAGATACGAACCTTTAATTAATATAAAATTACGTCGAAGCGGAAATCACAAATTAAATACTTAATTTCCCAAATTCCCAATACGTGCACGTTGAAGAAGGTATCCTAAGGTCCGATTACAGGTTTAGGAATCGTTCACGATTTCACGGTTATCGCTAACCCGCAAACTTTGCATTATTGAATCGGAACATCCAGGGCTCCGATTCATAATCTGTGAAGTCCCATACGGTCCTAGGAATACCTAGAACAACATATTTTAATTCGGAAAAGATCTAACGGTCAGAACCTATCGAACCCGGATAACGCACAATATGCGAAAATCCGTTCGATAGTCAAACGACGTCCGAATTGAGATCCGCGAATTCCTATGCACTTGTGACAACCTAAGGATCTCATCGGGTCAAATTGCATCTTCACCAGCCTCGCCCACGCTCCGCCACAAGCGCCAGCAGCGCGTGGGTGTGTAGAGTAATTCCGGTGACGGACAAACTCCACACCCGAGCTCACCCTTCCTATCCTAGCTTCTACTCAAGGTCAGGATCACTTCATTCAACTATGGGAAGGTCCAATTCGGGCGGCAACTGGCCAGAATTTCACTTTGAAATCCGGCCAAAACCTAGATTTTCTAATCGGTTTTCTAAACTCAAAATCGATCCAATCGTACCCCAGAAACAGTTAGAGTATGTAAAAAGAGGAAGAACCCTCATCTGTTTCACCGAGTTTGGGCGGCGAAGACGGCAACGCGGCGACGGGAAAGCTCCGGTTTAAACTAGTCGAGCTCGTGGCCGGAGTTTGTGGTTTCCGACGGGGAAAACTAGCAGGTCTTGACCGGGACGTCGAGACGAAGCTAATGGGATCGGTCTCATGTCCTGCCGTGGCCGGAGCTGAGAGAACCGAAGAGAGAGAGAGAGAGAGAGAGTCGGTGTCGGGGAGAGAGAGAGACTGAGGAGAGAGAGAGAGAATCGGGAGAAAGAGAGAGAGTGAGGTAAAAATGAAAAATCTGATTTTTACTCTAACCCTTTTCGAAATAATTATAATTTTGCCACTGATAAGGTTTTGCTCGTAACTTTTTCGTTACAACTCCGATTCAAGCCTACCGCGTGTCTACGAATTCGTCTCAGTACCACCTACCCAGAAATACCATTCGTGGTCCCAAAATCCTTCCAGATAAGAAAATGACCAATTTACCTCTACTCCATGAATAAATTCATAATTCATTTTAAATCAATTAAAATAAACATTTAATTTGGAGTCGGGGTGTTACAGTTCCCCCTTAGAAAAAGACTAAGATTCTTTTACTTAAATTAGTTTGCTATTACTTGGCTACACAAAGTAAGCATTGTGTGCGGAAAACATGTTCTTTAAAAAATAAAAATAAAAAATAAATAAATAAAGTGTGGACCTTATTGGGTCACAGTAACAGTTTTCTGATTTCGAAATTTAGATTAAATGTCCGGGAAAGGAGACGACCACTTGTGCCTTTCTTTTTCATTGGTTGTTGAAGCACATTTACCTAAGTTCCCTTGTATAATAATTTATAATTTGACTTCCTTTTTAAAGCTCTTCGCTAAAAAAAGGAAGCTTTGTTATGCATATTGCCTGCATTTTGAGTGATCGATAAAAGGAGGGTGATCGTGATAAACGCTCACAAAACAGAGAAAGATCAAAGATGGGTTGGCTTTTAGCTGCTATCCTAAGCAGCTTGGTGGGGATGTGGTGAGTTATTTGTACCTGATATTTTGCTTAGACAAATTTATTCACGTAGCGAAATCAAAATTGGAAATTGAAAAGAAAAAAAACCCCAGCTAGTCACTTCTCATTTTCTAATTAGTTTTAGTTTACCGTTTTTTCATTTAAAAGTGCGTCATTATGTTTTTCTTTTCTTTCTAAAATATAAAGTTATCATGCGTTTTTGGTTAAGAAAATTAGATGGTTTATAGTAACAGTCCTAACTCTTATGTATAATGTATGGTGTGTACGCGTAGTGTTTCTTGCTGCTGTGGGCTCTTCGGCTACTGCTGTGTCGCTGTCGCAGGCTTCTGCCAATGAAGGCTTATCAATACTCAAGAAATAATAGCTTGGAGGAGTGAGATTGATGCGGGGATGTTGCTTTGGTTTTGCAACTTAAGTATGGCGCTGCCATGCATGCATATGTTGCTTTTGTTTGCAAAATGCTTTTGCTTTTGTTTGGAAACCATTTTTTCTTGTCAAAATGGCCATTGGAACTTACCAAATTTACTCGATGTGCCACTGACGTGATAACAACAAAAATGTCCCTCCACATAACACAGTAGGCCATCTGTTTTTCAAATCTTTATATATAAATTATTCCTTACAATAAAAAGAAAAAGAAGAAAATTTGGAAGCCATTAAGGTATTTTATTGGGACCCATAATGTATAGGAGCAAGGTGTTTCAAGAAACAACAAAATGATGAAAAAACCCATTTCATTGAGTAGTTATATGATTTTGGATTAGAGTGACTTTTACTGATTATATTTCAGGAGGTCTTCCTTCATTCATCAGTTGAATGAATATTATTTCTTGAGTTCGGATCTGTTTGTCCCTAAATTTCATGTACAGTCATGTTTCCTACCTGATTAATTTGAGACATACCAAACAATTAACTGAACTTCAACTTGTTTTATAATTTGATAGTAGTAATATATAGAAGAACAATATCGCTCCTCTCCTCCTTTACAGTTCATCAATTGACATCGAAACAAAGCCAAATAATATGCATCAAGTTACTGGGTTGATTCTCTTGTAGATATGCAAAAATCCAAAGCAACACAATCAGCTGAATTGTTCTTTTTCAATTTACACAATCAGCAAAATAATAAGAGATCTGCTTTGCTGAAAATTTCCATAAAATTCCTTGATTTCTTGGAAAGTCCGGTAAATGTGTCACCCTCCGTCAGACTGAGGAACGGCGTCAATCTTCTATGACCACAGTTTCTGGCATCGATGCTCCGAGAGAATAGAAGAGGCTAAGCTACTACCCCACGAAGAAAAGATATCCAGCGAAAAAAAGAAAATATCAAAAAGTAAACTCCTCTGACTTGCAACAAATGCTTCGAAGTTTTGTTTTGTTTCTTTATGCTTTCACAGCTTATTTTCCTCAGGATTGAGAATTCTACACCATGGAAACAAATTTTAAGTTAAAAAAGACAGAAATTAAACTTTCTTGTCATGAAAACCGAAGAAAAATAATAATAAACATTGAGTTTCAAACTTCATTTTGTTGTAATTGTTGATGTCCAAAATTAGAGATCAACTTAAGTGGAAGAAGTGTCGAGTCTCCGACTAGACAACAGGGTTGGAGACCTTTGTTAAAGATTGATCCTGCAGAAGAAAATAGGGAAGAAGCAATTGTTAAGTTTCGGGTACCGGTGTGGTATACATACCGAAGGTCATCCTTTGCTTAAATCAACAAGTGTGGGATGTGTGGTAATTTTGGCAAAGTAACATTAAAAGATAAAAAGTAGTTACTTCATTTTGGGGGCCCTTTTATAGAGATGTGAAAGTGGGAGTTTGCACAAAGTTTCGAGATTTTGTGCAAATTACTGTGGTAGCGACAAGTATCCGTGGTTCCAGGTTCTGTAATTGAAAGCATCGGCAGCCGCCTTAGGTAGGGGACTACCACTTCAGAGAGGGAGGAATTCCTTCGGTAGGTCAGGAAGATGATGATGTCATCAGTATCTTAGCGATCACCCAAGTATTTTCCTTTGGCAATTGGCGTGTATCTGTTACCTAGTGCCGAATATGCTTAGTCAATTATGGTGTAAACAGTAATGATACCGAGAGAACACAAAACTTGTCAACAGCAGATCTAAACTCTCATTTCTTCGGGAAAGAAAAAAAAAGTTACATATTTAATTACTAGTTCGGTAGGTGACTTTGTATAATTTATGTTCCAGCTCTTGAATTATAAAAAGACTCAATTTTTTTAACTTAAATTAGTATACTAAGACTTGGCTGCACAAAGTAAGCATTGAATGGGAAAACATGGTCGTCTTAAAAAAGAAAAAACAAGAGCTGTCCATCTTATTAGTTCACAGGATGAACCTTCTCATTTGGAGTTTCTAGATTGAATGCCCAGCAAAGATGATGACCACATGTGCCTTTCTTTTTCATTGGTTCCCTTATGTATATACGAATTTATTTTAATCAAATTGACTTCCATTTTTAAGCTCCACAGCCAGTCAATAAATTTCGTATAGAATATTGAAGTTTTTCACTATAAAAAGGAAGCTGCTGTTACGCCCATTGCATGTATTTTTTGAGTGTTTGATAAAGGAGGTGATCTGATCAACGCTTAAAACAGAGAAGGATCAGAGATGGGTTGGCTTTTAACGGCTATCCTAAGCAGCTTGGTGGGGATGTGGTGAGTTATATATATTTGTATTTAATATTTTGATTACAGAAATCAAGAGCACTCAATACTAATCTGAGTTCTTATGTGTGTGATTGTAGTGTTTTTTTCTGCTGTGGCCTCTGTGGCTTCTGCTGTATTGCTGCCACAGGCAACTGGCCCGGTCGATAAATGATTTATCAATATGCAAGAAATAATAGCTTGGATGCGTGAGATTGATGTTGTCATGTTGCTTTGGTTTTGCAACTTACGTGTGGTGCTTCCATGCGTTCTGTTTGCCAAATGCAATACTGATATTCTATCTTAACTTCCCATTCCTTAGCTAGTTTTTGGTTTTCTTTTAGTTTTGAATATGACATGTAATGATGACAAAGCATCTCATGATGATTTCTCAATAATGTGTGCTTGTAATTTGATGGATTGGTATTAATATCTTTGGTTGTACGTGTTAAGTTGAAATTTCTTCCTTGTCAAAATGAATCGACTTCATGTTTGTCCCCCATGCGATAAACAAGAAAAGTGCACCTCTACAAGATACAAGCGATTTGAACCGTGTATTTTTCTAGTCCACATAACCTTTTACCAAAAACATTGACAATTAGGAAGCCGTTATGACAACTAATCGTGACACAAAAAATAGATGGACATTGTGTCGCAAGCAAACACTAAAATGTTAACCATTAAGTGAATATTTAAATAGTTTCATATTTCAGTGACTTTTTGTAGAGATGATTTTTGACGGGGTACTTAAAAATAGATAGTCCGAATTATTAATGCCCCTTAATTGAAGCACTCTCTCCTAAATAAATATATGGGTTTACATTTGCAGTTTAAACAAATACAAATATATAGACCAACATTCCACTTAAATTGAGGGATAATTTTATTTGAGGGACACACTCTAGGGTACCCTAAGAAATTTTTGTTTTAATGATCCAAATTGTCTATTTTTTAAAATCTTCATTCATAGATCATCCTTGAAAAAAATCATGCAAATTGAAAATAATTGAGGCATCTAATTGGGACCAACAAAATTGATGAACATGGTGTTTCAAGAAAAAACTAAAATAACAACCATCTAATTGAGTGATCAAATGGTTTCGGATTCAATTGATTTTTTGCAGAGATGATCTTTACGGTAATATCTAAAAACTAGACGTTCAAATCATTAAAATACAATGTGTGATGGGCCTTGCATGGGCGTCCCTCAACTGAAGCTCTCTCTATATAGATAGAGCCAGTCCTGGGTTTTCTAAGGCCCAGGGCAAATTTTCTCAAGTGTGCCCTTATATACAAATTAAACACGAAAATTAAAAAATATATATTTATTAACTAATTAATTTTATTAAAATTATAAGAATTTACAAAAGATAAGGAAGAACACTTTGGGGCCTCATTAAAACCTTGTTTGGGGAATACCCAATGGGATAAAACTCCTAACCAAAAAAAAAAAAGTACCCTGCATTGTAAACATTGTATTCAAAAACAAAAACCACATATTTGAGTCTACATGCTTCCTCCCCAATCTCCGTAAGCATTTCTTGATTTGATCAATCTTATTTTCATCCTTTACAATGAATCAAGACTATCCCAAACTCGTGGATCATAAATGTTCAAATCAAATCTTCTTACGGGACATTCGTTTTCAATGCAATGTTCATCAATATTTTCATTTTCATCATGGAAAAGTTCATCAATATTTTCATTTTCATCTAGATCACCAACTTCTTCATTCACATCATTCTCATTTTCTGCTAATTCTTCCAATGAATTGGTTGTTCATATTTCATTTGGTAAATCTTCATCTAAATTTTCAAGTGAAGCATTGGTTTGTTTAACAAAATATCTAAATTCCATCTTCTTTTTATGGCTTAGAAGGTCTATTGATTACTTGATTTCCCCATGTTTTGTCGATTCTTGTTTTATATTATATTATATAATTAATAAATAATAATTGACTTTGCTTCCTTCCTCAATACGTTTCTTGAGATTGAGAATATTAAAAGTGATTGAAGATTGAATTGGCTTCCTCTTCAGTATTCGGCCTCTCTCTTTTATTATTTTTATTATTTTTTTATAGGCTTATTATCACAAAACGTCCCTAAGGTTTACGAAACTATCAGATTGCATCCTTAATGTTTTTTTTTGTCATTCGTGGTCCTCAAAGTTAGCATGTATGATCACAAATGGTCCCTGCCGTTAGGTTCCGTCAAAAACTCCGTTAGTTTGCTGACGTGGCATATATGTATATCACAAAACATCCTTAAGGTTCACACACCTATCACAAATGGTCCTTACGAAATTTTTTTAATTTAAAATTCATAAAATTTTTGTTTTCTTTTTAAAATTTTATGAATTATAATTATTTTAAAATATATATTAAATTTTAAATACATGTGACACTATATTATTGTAGATGTGGGCTCCATATATATACCACATCAACAAACTAATGAAGTTTTTAAAAAATAATTTAAAATTCATAAAATTTAAAAATGAAAAAAAAACTAAAGGTTTAGGGTTCATAAATGGTCCTCAAGATTAAAATCCTTCTATAAATTGTTTTTTCATTTATAAATAATTTTAAAAAGAAAACCAAAATTTTATGAATTTTAAATTTTTTTTAAAAAAAATTCGTAAGGACCATTTGTGATAAGTGTGTAAACCTCAGGGATGTTTTGTGATATATATGTATGCCACGATAACAAACTAACAGAGTTTTTGACAGACCCTAACGTCAGGGACTATTTGTGATTACACATACTAACCTTGAGGACCATAAGTGACACAAAAAAACATTAAGGATGCAATCTGATAGTTTCGTAAACCTCAGGGATGTTTTGTGATAATAAGCCTTTTTTATATACACATATACATAGGCTTTTAAAAAAAAAATTTGGACCCTCAACTTTGGGCCCGGCCTGTAGCCCTGGCCCAAGGCCGGCTCTGTGCATAGACCAAATAGTTGATTCTTTTCCTTTAGCTAGGATGAATGAGTGTAAACCAAACCCTAGATGCAGATTTCAAAACACCAAAGTTGATTTCAAGAACATTTTGAAAACCTCATTTTAGAAAAATGCAGCCTCACACAGTGAAAGAAATTCAGGGAAGAAGAAGAAGGTCTCAAATTCTCTCCATACAAGTGACGGCTACTAAAGCCAAGACTCCATTTTTACCCAAAATAGCTAGTTCAGAAACAATGCACTTGGCAGCTAATGATTGGAGCAATAATGAGACAAAATTCGTTCGGACAAAAAACTTACATCTAGTCAGGTGTGAGTCTCATGTGAGAATTTTAAATGACAATGCAGTACATGTATAACTCAATAGGTGACTAGTCATGTCCTAATGCATGATTTACCTTAGAACTGATTAGCATTGAGCCACAATTTGTCTCAGTTATAGTAGTCCTCTTCAAAAGTACTCTAAACTGGACTAATTAAAGTTGGAACTTGATGATTTACAGTAGCAAATACATGGCTAGTTTGGCGTTGCTGTGTTTAAAAAAAAAAAAAAACTGACTACTGTGCTGCGATAATAATCAGCTATAAAAAAAAGTAGTTAGGCGTTTGATAAACTGTATTTGAAAAATTGCTATGAGTAGTCAAAGTGTGTGGTAAATTTTTATTAAAAGTACTTTTAGTGTGTATAATGACCAAAAAGACACGACGGTTAAAATGTTTCTTTCTTTCTTCATTCTTTTTCTACTTTAAAAAAAAAAAAAAAAAAACAACCTCACTACATACATTTTTTTCTTTCTTCCTTCCTCCTCTCATTTCTCTCTCTCTCTCTCTCTCTCTCTCTCTCTCTCTCTCTCTCTTCCCAGAGCTCTGCTCGGGCCCCTCCTACCTGACCCCAAATCTACTCACCACACCCAATCCCTTCCCTACAACAAACCCCAGCCAACCACCACCGTTTTCTCTCTCTCCCCTCCTCCATCCACCCAAGATGCTCTTAACAAGAAGAAGAGGATGAGATTTAGGGATTTCAAGAGAAGAAGAAAGAGAGAAAGCAAGAAGGAAGAGAATCTTGTAAAACTGTATTTCTGATTAGATTGTAAATGAAATGTTAAAAGCACAGCTTTAGTACAGTGCACATCTCCTAATATTACGCTTACAAACTTAACAAATACAGCTAACTCTCACTAACAGACTTAACAGAGAGCACGTGAGCTGCACATGATGACTTAACAATTTCTTAATTAAAACAGATGGTTAACATTTTCCCTACCCAGCTGAACTCCTCAGTCTAAGATGAAGACAATGTTGTAAGAAAATGGGACTATGTAACCCCTTTGTAAAAACATCTGCTATTTGTTCTTCAGTAGGTATATACTGCACAATAAGATCCTTTCTTTGTACCTTCTCTCTCACAAAGTGGAAGTCTATATCCAAATGCTTAATTCGAGAATGGTATACTGGGTTTGAGCTTAAAGCCAGTGCTGATAAGTTGTCACAGTACATAGTAGGAGCATCTGGCAAAAACATCTTTAGATCCAAGAGAACCTGTCGAATCCATGACAAGTCAGCAGCTGTGTTTGCTAGGGCCCTGTATTCTGCCTCTGTTGAACTCCTAGACACAGAACCTTGCTTCTTGGACTGCCAGGAGATAGGATTACAACCCAAGAATACTACACATCCGGTTGTAGACCTTCTAGTATTGATATCCCCTGCCCAGTCTGCATCACTGTATGCATTAAGCTGCCAAGGACCCTTTGTAAAATTGATTCCATACTCTAATGTACCCTGTACATATATGAGAATACGCTTCACCAAAAAATAGTGAACCTCAGTTGGATTATTCATATATTGACACACATGATTCACAGCATAAGCCAGATCAGGTCGTGTAAATGTTAGATACTGTAGAGCACCTACGAGACTGCGAAACATAGTAGGATCAGCCAAGGGCTCACCGTCAGTCTGTAACACTTGAGTGTGTGGCTTACAAGGTGTTGCACAGGCTCTACATGAACTCATGCCTGCTTTATGTAGTAGATCCTTGGCATACTTAGTTTGACTCACGAATATGTCACCAGAGGAATTATAGGAAATCTGCAGACCTAAAAAATAAGTGAGTTGCCCCATATCTTTCATTTCAAACACCTCACTTAAGTTTGTAACCACTCTTTGAATCAACTGATCACTCGAACCTGTTATAATGATATCATCAACATATAAGAGTAGAATGATAATATCATTCCCAGTATGCTGCACAAACAGACTTGGATCTGAATGTGAAGATTTAAAACCAAGAGTAGGTAAGTAACCTGTGAATTTAGCATTCCATGCCCTTGGAGCCTGTTTAAGACCATACAAAGATTTTTTCAGTTTACATACAAACTGTGGATGAGTAGAATCTTCAAAGCCGGGAGGCTGTTTCATAAAAACTTCTTCTTCAAGATCGCCATGTAGGAAAGCGTTCTTGACATCAAGTTGTCGTAGTTTCCATTGATTCATAGCAGCTATGCTTAATACTAACCTCACTGTTGTGTGTCTAACAACAGGACTGAAGGTTTCCCCAAAGTCAAAACCAGGCTCTTGACTGAACCCCTGAGCAACAAGTCTGGCCTTATATCTACCCACTGAACCATCTGGATTTCTCTTTATTTTATAAACCCACTTACTGCCAATAATATTTTTATCACCTGGACTAGGAACCAAGATCCATGTGCCTTGCATATGAAGAGCATCAATCTCCTCTTTCATAGCCTGCCTCCACTCAGAAGAAAAAGAAGCCACCTTAAAACTAGAAGGCTCATCTAATTCCAGAATAGCATGAAGACAGCTAAAATAACCTTGATAATCTGGGAACTCTTTGTTCTGAACTATACCACTTTTGGCCCGAGTAATCATAGGATGATCATTGATAGGAAATAAAGAAACCGATGAGTCCACAGTACTAACAGAAGAAAAGGAAACATCGGAGACCTCAAACGAAAACATAACCTGTAATTGTTGTTCATTCAACACAGGTACAGAACCTGCAGAAGCCACTGGAATAACATCCAACGAAGCTAACTTGTAATTGTTGTTCATTCAACACAGGTACAGAACCTGCAGAAGCCACTGGAATAACATCCAACGAAGCTTGATGTTGGATACGAGATAAAGACCCAGGAGTAGATGAGATGGACTGAGACTGAGAAGTAGATACTTGTGTATCAGAGGCTAGAGACGATGGATCCTGAGAATTAAGAGAAGCTTGAGAAGGCCTTGAAGGCAAAGAAACAATGACAGGAGCTACTGATGCAGTATAAGAAAACTGAGAAGACTGCCTACATATGCCAGGGTTAATTTGCTTAAAAGGAAATACAGCTTCATCATGAAGAACATGCCTTGAGATTACACATTTTGCAGTAATTCGATGTAGCAAATAACTCCTTTGTAACCAGGTGAATATCCCAAGAACAAGCACTGAGTGGTTCGCGGTTGTAACTTATGCACATTATAATGTCTTAGATACGGATATACCGCAGTACCAAATATTCTCAAAGAAGCAAGATCAGGATGATGACCAAATAAATGAAAATAAGGAGATTGATGATGTAAAACAGAGCTGGGCATTCGATTTATAAGATACATAGCATGGGCAGTAGAATGAAACCAAAATTAACCTGGCAAGGCTGCTGTAGTTAACAGGGTAATGGATGTTTCAATAATATGCCTATTCTTCCGCTCTGCCAGTCCATTTTGCTGCGGAGTATACGGGCAAGACAAACGACGCACAATTCCCTTGGAAGCCAAAAAATATGTAAAAACCTTGCTAAGAAACTCACCACCACCATCACTCTGAAAACACTTAATAGCAGCATTGAATTGATTTTGTATCAAAGCATGAAACTGTAGGAATTTGGAGAAAACTTCTGATTTATTGAAAAAGGGATAAACCCACAAATATCCAGTACATTCATCAATGAAGGAAACAAAATATCTGTAACCTTCAACAGATTTGTAATGGGAAGGACCCCATACGTCACTATGAACGGTATGAAAAGGAATTTTAGACCTACTATGTCTAACAGGAAATGGAAGCCGATGCATCTTCCTTTGAAGACAAGCTGAACACAAGGGATTCAAATTGGAAGAATCATTTGCACATTGCAAACCAGAGGCTTTAAGCATTGATTGCACCACTTCATTCGTTGGATGGCCAAGTCTGTGATGCCAAATGGACGACTTAACATGTTGTCCAAGCAAAGCCACTTTCTTGGATAGGCAATGAGAGGATACAGCAAAGGGAATAGGATACAACCCGTTGTTACTCCGGCCTTTTAGAAGGATTGTCTTGGTGACTCGATCATGTATCACAAAACCAGAAGCATCAAAGCTGATAACACAATTATTATCTTTGCACAGACAAGAGATTAGCAGATAACTGTGGAACATGAAATACTGATGGTATTCTAAGAGAAGTAGAAGCACAGGCAATGGCAGTAGTACCAATGTGTTTAATTTTCAAACCTTCTCCATTACCAACAATCACTTGCTCTGTAGATTCACAAGGAGCAACATGAGTTAAGGAGGAAATATCAGACACCATGTGATGAGAAGCCCCACTATCTGCAATCCAGTCTTGATCAGGTATATAGGAAGTTTGGGCAGTCATAGCAGAAAGGTTAGAAGGAGGGGCTTGACCTTGATAGACATAGTTGGATCTATGGAAACAATCCAAGGCTCCATGACCCTTCTTACCACAGATTACCACAGATTTGACATTCAATAACCTGAGATCCATGCCTAGAAGAGCTTGCCTCATGGCGAAAATAACAATTAGCAGCCGTGTGACCCCGTTTGCTGCATATCTGACATTCAGGAACAACTGCAGATTTCTGAGAAAAATTGGAACCAAATCGATTTCCTGAGA
>NW_023010178.1:0-36194 GCF_902201215.1 Prunus dulcis
TCTTCCTTATTGAGACAGATATTCACCCATTCAAGTATCAAATAGGTATGCCACTCTAGGGTCCACAGTCAGTAACATATGTCCTAATTACCAGTCAGCTCTCATCCAGTTATGATCCATTCCAAGTCTTAACCCCCTCCCCTGCTTCCTCCCCAATTAGTCATCCCAAATCTTCTCCCTATTTCCCCAAAAGCAGTCATACCCTCTTCCTTATTGAACCATGCTTTAATCATTTGACCAACCTAGTCAAAATAGCCAAAGCCTATTTGTAACAACCCGATCCTAAATAAAATTTTAATTATTAATTTATTATGAGAAAAGACTATTTTATCCCGGGAATATTTTATTGGGTCAAAAGTTGACTTTTCGCTCCAGAAGGAATTTAGGAATTTCAATTACACCGTTGTGTAGAGCACGTCGAGATGAGTCCATAGACATGTAGTGGACTCAAATCGGAGTTGTAACGAAGAAGTCACGATCAAAAGAAGTTCAGTGGCAAAATAGTAAATTTTTCAGAGTTCAGAATTTTTAAACCCAGATTTCTTCTTTCTCTCACGAATTTGACTAGCAGCAGTTTTCAAACTCCGATTTCTCCTTCATCTAGCCACCAATTCCAACGCCATAACTTGAAAACGCTTCGTATCTCTCTCCTCTTTCCATGCATATCCATATCCAGCCTTGATTCCAAGTTGAGGTCGAAAACGGGCAGTTTCGAAACCGGAATTTTCAGTGGACATAGACGCCATTTCCGGCCAATTCCGGCCGCCACAACTCATGTAATTACACCCAAACTACTCTCCTACGTTCCCTTTGTGTTATTCCTTGAAAACCTGAGCTGAATCCATTCCAATTTCTTTTATTTCGAAACTAAAATTTTCTAGTTTTTTTTTTTTTTAGACAGAAAGCTTCGTTCGAGGGCTTTAAAGGTGGAACTGATCGTCGAGCCAAGGTATAAAGTTACTTCCCTTGATATGCTTAATCCGTAGGTATGATTATTGGCCGGCGGTTTCCGATTGCGGCTCGTTGCCGGGGTGTCAATATTGGATTTTTGTCCTAGAATGTTTCCCACGTCATCCCGAGCACAACGGTATGCTCGGATTTCAATTTGGGTATCGTTTGGTCGTCGATCGGATATCGCATATTAGGCATTATCCGGGTTCGATACGTTTGAACCGTTGGATCGTAATCAATTTATTATATGTTGATCTAGGTAATTCCAGGATCGTATAGGATTTGACGGATTGTGAATCGGAGTCCCAGATACTCCGAAATTGGGAACCCTAGGGTTAAATAACCGTAATCGTCCGATCTTGCGATCGTGATCAATCCGACCGTCCGATTTGGACCAAACTTTCAGGACATCATTATTAAAATATGTAGAACTATAGATACTTTTGGATTGTTAATTGGAGGTGATGGACCACACGAACTCTCGGGTTGACCAATATGGAAGTTTATCGCTTAGCGAGTCTCGGGTCCTTTCAGACCGTTCTAACCATCCGAAATGCTTAAGTGGGCATGGGTGATAGGTCCCGACCCAAATTTCACTTTGGAATCCGAACCGAACCCTGTTAGTGTCTGACACCTGGCTAAAGCTGGGCACAAAGACCAAACTGCCCTTCTAACTAAAAATCCACTTTTAAAATAAGATTATCTTCTGCCGAAAAATTCGGCAGAGTTTCCCCTGTAATTTACTCATTCCCCAAAAAATTTCACCGTCATCAAACGTTTATATAACTCAATCGTTCAGCATGCATTCAATTATATCCAAACAAATTAACCATCAAAATATTCTGGTCTCAGGTTGCCATAAATCAACTGAACCAATCTGCTAATAAAATTCATCTCAACTTTCAAAACAATACTATTGCATTGGTAATCTCAAGCATTCTAACTTGTGGCTGCACCTTATAACCATAGGCTGCCTACGTACTCTTACTGAGGGATCAAGCCGCACGTAGTTCTTTAATTGCAAAAACCACTTTAGTTCTCAAATTTCATCTCAGCTTTCTATTCCAAGCTTTCTGGCATTTCTCACATGGCAATATATAATCAAACAAAGAAATAAAAACATTTATATCAAGTAAGCATGCTTGGAAAGCCATAACCATCAATTCATCATGACACCAATGGTGACACGTCTTGACCTGTAATCCTCACTGGACTCAGGAGACATCTGGTCAACCTGGTCCGTAATCCTCGCTCTCACGGTCCGGATAACTCTAAGACTCGTGGGGCAAAATATGCTAGAAAAACTTAAGATATTTAATACTATATAAAATAATAAAAGATAAAGATAAATAAACATACTAAAATAAAATAAAATAAGTTAAAGATTTATAAGCTAAGAACACCCTTGTATCGAACTCAAGTAAAGTTCATAAATAAATAAATAAATATATATCCATCTATCGCTTATAAAACAAATGTGACGCTTAAGAAAATAATGGTAATTTAAATTCTCTCCACCTACGCGTACCCCCATTTCTAATCCGTCAATTCCTTTAATACCGTCAATTCCATATATGCCATCAATTCCATATATCTGTCAATTCCAATAATAATCCGTCAATTCCAATGTTAGTCCGTCAATTCCATCCTCCCAGGTCTCAGAACCTTAGAGTTAACAGAGTCGTATTTCTCGCAGGTCTCAGAGATAAAACTTCAATCTGAGCATCAATCCTCGCAGGTCTCAGAGATAACAGTTCAATCTGAGCCACAATCCTTGCACCACACTGTTGATGCGTCCCCGAAACTCATGGGGCATCATCAGAATAACAAACTGTCTCAAGGCAACTGGGGGGTACCCTCGCGGTGGGTTCGAAAACTATAACTCGTCATTTATATAAACTTTAAATAGATTGGTTCTCAACTAAACTTAATACATATATATATATCATAATCTGATAAAATCCAAGAGCTAAGATTCATTCTTTTCAACTACTGAATATATATATATATATATATATCTAAACACTTAGCTAGCTTGTTAACTATTTCGATCTCTGCTTAGCACACCATTCCAATATTATATTTATACTCCTACTGCACAATTAACCATATGAACATATAAACAGGTGATAAATAAACAGATAATTAAATACTCATCTCGAAATCATATAAAATCATGAAATTAGAACTACAACTAAACCAAGTGAACACTCGCACGCACATGAGCTTTCTAAAGGCTCAAACATATCACATGGAGCTCATCCTCATTATTTAATCCAAAGTCCTGGCCCTAGTCTCCTACAAGTGTGTGCATTGTATTTGAAGTCATTCTCAAGCCTATGTAAACATTTCCAATGATTAGAACAGTCTAGGAGTGCCTTGGGACTCAAAAAGCGATAAGTCCCAAAAAGTCAACCCGGGACCCTGTGGGGTCCACAACCTCAAAATTCCGATCCAAGAGTTCCTAGAGGTCATAACATGCCTAGGACACATGTCCCAAGAGTTTGGTCTCGACTGGATGGTCAGATTGATCACGATCGCGCGATCAGACGGTTACTATCAACCTAACCCTAGGGTTGGCATTGTCTGAGTATCCGGGTCTTTGTTTTTCGATCCGTCGAGTCCTATACGATCCTCGAAATGTCTAGATCAGCATATATAAAATTGACAACAATCCAATGGTTCAAACGTATTGAACCCGAAAATCAGACAATATGCGAGATTCGTTCAGGGTCCAAACGTTGTCCAAATTAATATCCGCAAATTCCTACGCACTCCTGAGGACCAAGAGATCATTTTAGATTTTGAAAGTGACTTCACTATGCTACCCACACACGCCACCGGCTCGTGGGTGGCTTGATCAAATTCCGACAGCCGAAAATCTTCAAAACTGGAAACCCAGCTTCCTATCCTAGGTAAAACACCCTATTTGAAACCACTTTTGTTCTTGGACCTACCCTAAATAGTGCCCGGAAGTGGCCGGAATCAAAGGCCGAAACTGGCCATAACTTCAATCGCTTAATCTACCAATTAAACGCAGAAATTTCTCAAAAATAACACAAGCAGAAGCTAGAACACGTTGAAAAGATAGAAAATCATACCAGATGCGAAAGATTTGGTGGCCGGAGGAGTCCGAACGAGCTCTTGAAAGTTTACTAAAAAACTTCCCAACACCGCCTGTTCTGTGGCTGATTCCTTCGACCACGTTGGCGGATCAAGGCTGGGACCGGTCGGGAATTGAAGAGGTAAGTGAGGCGGTTCTAACGGGACCAATGCAACTAAGAACGAAGGTGTGTGGTGGCGGTGGTGGAGGAGAGAAGTTGGCTGGTTGTGAAGCTTCTGAGGGGAAGGAAAAATCTGGGTTTTAAAACTGAACTTTGAAATATTTACAATTATGCCACTAAACTTCTTTTAATTGCAACTTCTTCGTTACAACTCCGATTTGAGCCCATTTATGGACTCGTTTCGATGTGCTCTACACAATGGTACAATCAGAATTTCCAAATTTCTTCCCAAACTTAAATAATCTTTTTATCCCTTATAATATTAAATAATATTTTAATTTCTCAAAAACCTTAATTAATTCAAATCATTTTATTGTAATGTTTATTTCAATTTATTTCCTCTTTTAAATTTATTCTCTCTTACTTTAAATATTTTAACACTTTTTCAGGCCGGGATGAAACAATTCCACCTAGTCAACATGTAAACCTATTAAAATATTCCTGGGTAACATTGTCTTTTTCTTTAATAATTTAGTATTTAATTATTAGTTTAGGACCGGGTCATTACAATCTACCCCCTTTATAAAAATTTTGTCCTCGAAATTTACATACCCGTCATTTGAAGCGATAAAGGTACCTGGTACACATCTGTGCCTCAACGACATGACATGACGAGGACTTCACTTCCCTCGTTCCTTGAACCTCATCACACCTTTCAAATAAATAATTCTGAGAATACGTACTTACCAACTATGATTTCTACATCCTTGGGCCAACTGTCCTTGTACCCCTTCTGTCTGATTAGGCAAAAGCTCACTAGGTCTATTACTGTCAAAGTCTCCACCCTCTATTTCATCAACTACATAACGTGGACCTTTGCAAGAGAGGAATAGTATATTTAGCATTTCCCACAACTTATTCTAACTCCTTCCCATATTTGGCCTTTAAAACATGAATATCACCAAAATGCCACCAACATGCCTATACACAAGTACTCTCTCCCAACATTTGTTCACTGTTATGGTCTCTAGTCTTCCGATCAAATTCTGGTGAAACCAAATTTGGAACCCCTTTCCATGTAACTTGTCCATCGACTTCCTCAGACAATTTCGCTTCTATAGTTTCTTTTATAAAGTGAAAATAAATCAAGCATTTCTTAAACACTTCTAGCTCAAACTAGTTTAGGTTAACAAAGACATTCCTCCCAAATCGTATATTTCCAACGTGTATTCTACATTTTCATATGAAAACCTCAACAAATTTGTCAACACTTCTTGATGTCTTTTACTTAATCATACCGACAAGGCAAAACAAAATGAAGAAATGTCAACAGTTCACTAGAACAAGGATGCACACGAGGTGTCGAGTCTACAGGAATTTAACCTAATGCTCTGATACCAAGTTGACAGGACCCGACCCAAATTCCACTTTGGAATCCGAGTAGAACCCTGTGAGTATCTGACACTTGGCTAATGCTGGGCACAAAGACCAAACTGCCCTTCTAACTAAAAATCCACTTTTAAAATAATATTATCTTCTGCCAAAAAAAATCCGGCAGAGTTTCCTCTGTAATTTACTCATTCTCCAAAATTTTCACCTGTCATCAAACATTTATATAACTCAATCATTCAGCATGCATTCAATTATATCTAAAAAAATTAAGCATCATAATATTCTGGACTCAAGTTGCCATAAATCAAATGAACGAATCTGCTAATAAAATTCATCTCAACTTTCAAAACAACACTATTGCATTGGTAATCTCAAGCATTCTAACTCGTGGCTGCACCTTATAACCATAGGCTGCCTACGTTCCCTTACTGAGGGATCAAGCCACATGTAGTTCTTTAATTGCAAAACCACTTTAGTTCTCAAATTTCATCTCAGCTTTCTGTTTCAAGCTTCCTGGCATTTCTCACATGGATATATATAATCAAACAAAGAAATAAAAAAATTTATATCAAGTAAGCATGCTTGGAAAGCCATAACCATCAATTCCTCGTGACACCAATGGTGACACGTCCTGACCTTTAATTCTCGCTGGACTCAGGAGACATCTGGTCAACCTGGTCCGCAATCCTCGCTCCCACAGTTCGGATAACTCTAATACTCGTGAGGCTAAATATGCTAGAAAAACTTAAGATATTTAATACTATATAAAATAATAAAAGATAAAGATAAATAAACGTACTAAAATAAAATAAAATGAAATAAAATAAGTTAAAAGATTTATAAGCTTCGAAGACGCTTGTATCCTTGTATTGAAACTCCTGTAAGGTTCATAAATAAATAAATAAATAAATATATATATCAACAACTTAATTAGAATCTATATGTATATTTCCATCTAACACTTGTAAAACAAATGTGATGCTTAAGAAAATAATGGTAGCCGTATAAAATCCTCAATTTAATTTAAAAGCATCTTAGGACTTAAATTCTCTCCACCTAGGCGTACCCCCATTTCTGATCCGTCAATTCTTTTAATACCTTCAATTCCATATATGCCATCAATTCCATATATCCGTCAATTCCAATAATAATCCGTCAATTCCAATGTTAGTCCATCAATTCATCCTCGCAGGTCTCGGAACCATAAAGTTAACTGAGCCGCATTCCTCAGGTCTCAGAGATAACACTTCAATCTCAGAGATAACACTTCAATCTGAGCCGCAATCCTCGCAGGTCTCAAAGATAACAGTTAAATCTGAGCCGCAATCCTCGCACCACATGGTTCAGGTGTCCCCGAAACTCGTGGGGTATCATCAAAATAACAAACTGTCTCAAGATAACTGGGGGGTACCCTCACGGTGGGTTTGAAAACCATAATTCGTCATTTATATAAACTTTAAATATATATATATAATATAATATTGGAATGGTATGCTAAGCAGAGATCGAGATAGTTAACAAACTAGCCAAGTGTTTAGTATATATATATATATATATATATATATATGTATTCAGTAATTGAAAAGGATGAATCTTAGCTTTTAGCTTTTGGCTTTTGTTAACTATCTCGATCTCTGCTTAGCATACCATTCCAATATTATATTTATACTCTTACCACACAATTAACCATGTGAACATATATAAATAGGTGATAAATAAACAGTTAATTAAATATTTATCTCGAAATCACATAAAATCATGAAATTAATACCATAAATAAATAAACCAAATGAACACTCGCACGTACATAAACTTCCTAAAAATTTATACACAAACAATAGAGCTCATCAACATTGATCTATCCAAAACCCTAGCCTTGGGTTCCTGGAAGTACGTGCACTAGCTTTAAGATCACTTCTACGCTCACAGTAGTTTTTCCCAAGGTTTAGAGCGGTCTAATAGTCCCTCGGAACTTTAAAGTAATAAAGTCCCAAAAAGTCAACCCGGGATCCCGTGGGGTCCATGACCTTGAAATTCCCATCCAAAAGTCTCTTAAGGTTTCAGTATACCTAGGACACATGTCTTGAAAGTCTGGTCACGATCAGACGGTCGGATTAATCACGATCGCACGATCGGGGTTACTATAAACCTAGCCCTAGGGTTGACCTTTTCGGAGTATCCGGGACTCCGATTTATGATCCGTCAATTTCTACACAATCCTGGAATTATCTAGATCGACATATACGAAAATAACTACGATCCAACGGTTAAAACATATCGAATCCGAAAATCGTACAATATGCGAGATCCGATTTGGGCTCAAACGTTGTCCGAATTGAGATCCGCGAATTCCTGACCTCACCAGGCTTATCACGCGCCGGCAGCGCGTGGGTGGCTTGATCAAATTCCGGCGACTGGAAATACTCCAAACCGCTAGCCCAAACTCCTATCCTAGGTATAACACCTGATTTGGAATCACTTTTGTTCTTGGACCTACCTCGAAAAATGACCGGAAGTTGCCGGAATCTCATCCCGAAATTCGGCCAAATTTTGGGTTACAAACCGAGTTGCCTACACTAGAAATTGATCAAATCCTACCCAACCATCAGCTAGAACACATTGAAAGGATGGAAAAACATACCAAATTCGAAGAAAATGGTGGCCGAAGGTGTCCAAACGAGCTCCACGAAATTTCGTCAAAAACTGTCCAAACCGCCATGTTTCATGGCTGTTTTCGTCGACCACGACGGCGGATCGAGGTTGAGATAGGCTGGGACTGGAAGAGGGAAGTATGGTCGTTCTAACAGGACTGGTCTTACTTCGATTGGTGGCTGGAGTTGAGAGATATCACCTTTTGAAGTCAGCTGGTCCAGCTGCCAAACTGCAGAAAATCTGGGTTTTAACAAACTGAACTTCGAATTACTTACGGTCATACCACTGAACTTCTTTTGATTGTCATTTCTTCGTTACAACCCCGATTCGAGTCCACTACGTGTCTGCGAACTCGTTTCGATGTGCTCTATGCAACGGTATAATCGGAATCTCTAAATTCCTTCCCAAACTTTTTGCCCCTTATAATATTAAATAATATTTTAATTTCTCAAAAACCTTAATTAATTCAAATCATACTATTTTAATGTTTATTTCAATTTATTTCCTCTTTTAAATTTATTCTCTCTTACTTTAAATATTTTAACACTTTTTCGCCCCGGATGTAACAATTCCACCAAAGTCTCCCCGGTCAACAAGTCAACATGTAAACCTATTAAAATATTCCGGGGTAACATTGTCTTTTTCTTTAATAATTTAGTATTTAATTATTAGTTTAGGACCGGATCGTTACAATAGGAATGATCTTCAATTGGTGCACTCACTCTTAGGAGACGGGGGTCAGGATTTTTAATTAAAGATTATATTGAGCAAGATTATTAATATAATATTATGATGGTTTAATCAGGCATAGGGGCTCAGGCAGACTCGCAGGATGGACCTTCGAAAGGTCCAGCTAGCTCGGACCAGCAGTGAGTGGACTTTTGTTTTATAAATGATTTTTATGCAATTGAATTTCCTTATTTGATCTTGAATAAGTTTTCTTGATTATGGCTTTCCTAGCATGATTTGTTGAAGTTAAATATTTTTATTTATATACTGCCTAGTTGAATATGCTAAAGGATATGGAAAGTAAAGATTGAGATATTATCGGATTGAATGGCAGTAGGATTTAAGGATAATTAAGAAATAGTTTTATAAATTCTAATCTTTTTCAGAATTATATATTTATTTTGTGTCAACAATTTGCTCACTCTATATATATAACATTTGTTATACATATAAAGTGCTGCTATTTTCACCTACCTGTCCTATTTTCTCATCCACTTTATCTTCTCACCCACTATGTAAATTTGAAAAAATAAAATCCTACTTTTCCACCCACCATTATTCCTAAAATACTCTTTAATTATTAATTCAACCAAACACCATCAACTCCATGTTAAAAACATAAAAATTTTAACCCAAAAAATAAAAATAAAAAATCATTCTTCATCTTCTTCATATGTTTTCAACATCATGACCTTACCCTACCATATTATTATTCTCATCAACCCCTTAGCAGTACTGGTGTCTTCACGACCGCGACACCACCACCACAACAACATACGACCTACAAGACTATAGTGGATTTTAATTGAAGTGATGTTATATGGAATAAGGACACGCATGTGGGTTAATCAGACTAAAAAATCTTTAAAATGGAATAAAATTAAAGGACAATTTGGCCTCTATTATCAACCCCCACCAACCCTGACACAATATTAAAGGGGAGTTGAGAATTTGATTTGATTTTTTTTTTTTTTTAAACTTTTCAAAAGATTGGGATGGGTAGATCAGTGCTCGCTAAATTTGTTGAGGTCAGGAAGATGGAAAGAATATGGAGAGTTAAAAGAAAAAATTATTTTCTTTTTAAAAATTGTTTTATTTTTAGGGTTTTAGAAGTCATTTTACAGAGGGATAAATTTGTCTTTAAATTTTTAAAAATAAGGTGGGTGGAAAAATAGGACAGATGGGTGAAAATAGCAGCACTCTACATATATTATACATGCAAAAAAATCGGGGCCCCTCAAAAATCAAGGGCCCTGTGCTGTGGCACCACTTGCACACCCTCAGGGCCACCCCTGATTAAGTCTATAGAATAATTGTTATTATTTAGGCTAATTTCTAGGTATATTGAATATAACAATCATATTAAAAAATATTTAGTATATAAATTCTATCAAAAAGAAGAAAATATTGATTACGTTGTGTAAATTCAAGAGTGGAAGGCTTTCATTGCAAATGTAAAGTGATGTGGATTAAATTCATTGCCCTACTGGCAGGATGCCTTGAGAACCATGACACAGTCAGCCCTATTTATTTTTCCAGATTGTTAATAGAGAGAGTTTTTTTATTTTATAAATATTTTTTTCCAAACAGTAAGTTTTTATTCATCAAGAAAGGATGTCTACATCGCTTGCCAGTGTTGGAGAGAGCCAGTCTGGGGGCAGCTCGTTCCAACAACAACCACCATCAAAAGTGGCTGCAAACTTTGCTACCAAATGAGCTGCTGAATTACAACAGCGAGGAACAAAAGAAAACAGAACACAACTACACTCCTTAACTAAGCTAATAATGTTATGGAAGATACCATCAAGAATCACGTCCGGGCCGGCCCGCTACCATGTTGGAGGGCCTCAATCATTATTTTAGAATCAGATTCAAGAAAATCATTTACCAGCCGTGTTGAAAACCCGCCGCCAGTCCCACCTAAATAGCCTGAAATTACCTGTTGGATGACTAAGAATGCCTAGAGGGGGTGAATATGCCAATTTAAAATTATAATCAATAAATAAAAATAAACTTTAGTAGCAGGATTGATATGGCTTATCAATCCTGAAATGTGCTGAACATAAAATAAAGGAACACGTAGAGAATTATTTTACGTGGTAAAACCCCACCTCCAGGGAAAATCCACGGGACTCCTCAATTCAACACAAATCCACTATAGAACGATGAGTACAAGAAGTACTCACACACTTATCCTAGTCACATTCTAGATAATGTTTACTGACTTCTTCGTAACTCAACTTCTGTCACGGGATGATCATCAACACTCCTTATGCTGAATGCAATATTGGTCATGATTGCTTCAAGCTCGCTGGAGGAAAACCGCCACCACGGTCTTGGTGCCCTCAACTGTATGAGTCACCGAACAATGCAAATGAATGCAATATAAATTATTAAAGCATTTGATAAATCACCAAGTAAATATGGAACACTTGATGATTTATCTCAAATATATGCACATCAGCTTCTTGGAATTCTATATGCTCACAACAAATATATCAAAGTTGTGTGAAAAGAAGAGAGGCACGCCATGTCTTTTATATAGACATATTCTCCTATTTGCAAGAGAAGTCCACCAAGCCACGTGATCAATCTCTTGCAATAGATGAGATTTGATTCTTATAATCGTATTTAAAGTTGCCAGCTTATGCACTATCTCAAATAGCTTTTGCTCCAATCTATTGTTATACAAGGAAACTGAATATAACAATAAGATGATACAATAAAACCAATAGACTGTGCTATCCAAGTCAAGAATAATGAAAATATAAAATTTTAACTTAAATCAAAATAGAGTCCAACTAGGAAAGAATCTCAAGAGATAAAATCTAAGGTCATCTCATTCTCTTGTCTATTTAAGAAGTGTTATTCTACCGAATTGATCACACAACACACAATCTCCTTCAATCTCATTCTCCTTCTTACAAAGAATTCACTTGGGAAGGCTATACAAAATTTCTTCAATGATGATTCTGATGATGATGACCTTCATCAACAGAGGGTTGCAATGGCTGTTCAACAGCCATACGTTTTTGTTGGAGTAATATGCTCAACAATCCAAACATGGTGGTTCTATTGTAGGCTGTGAATACAAGAATCAGAATAGAGAAAAACATCATAAGAGTCTCATGGAGGACTACTTCTATGAAAACCACTTTATCCCCGAGTGGACTTTGGCAAGTGGTTCCGCATGAGAAGAGAGCTTTTCTATCACATCTTGAATGATGTTGTTGCACATGATCCATACTTTACCTAGAATATAGACGCTTGTGGACGATAAAGTCTATCCCCAAAGCATAAGCTAATAGCCGTTTTTCGAATGCCCGCATATGGATGCTCGGCAGACTCCACCGACGAGTACTGTAGATTGGGTGAATCTACAGCCCTTGAATGTTTGCGAAAGTTTTGTTCCATTATTGAAGTCGTGTATGGCCAGTGGTACCTCCGTTCCCCAAATTCGTCCTACCTTTACAGGCTCTTGCACAAGACTAGTCACAGAGGATTCCCAAGCATGTTAGGCAGTCTTGACTATACGCATTGGGAATGGAAGAACTGCCCCACTCCTTGGGCAGGCTAGTTTACTGGTTACAAGTATAAGCCAACTGTCGTTCTAGAGGTAGTGGCCTCGTATGACACTTGGATATGGCATGCCTTTTTTGGAGTCTACGGATTGAACAACGATATCAACGTCCTAGCTCGTTCCCCATTGTTCAATGATGTAGTCAATGGAATGTCTCCCCATATCCAATATGTTATCAATGGAAATGAATACAATCTGGGTTATTACTTGGCTGATGGTATCTACCCTCGTTGGGCTACATTGGTTAAGACGATTTCCCAACTGGATACTCCAAAAAAAAGACTATTTTCCCAAAAACAAGAAGCTTATAGGAAGGATGTCGAAAGAGCCTTCAGAATACTTCTGGCTCAATGGACAATTGTTAGGGGACCTGCACCTATGTGGCGTAAAGAACAACTTTATTCAATCATGATGACGTGCATAATATTGTACAACATGATTGTTGAGGATGAGTATGAGGATCTAGATATAGAATCTGATGATGATGATAATTTTCCACGAACATCTAGAAGAGCAAGAGCAAGACTTGCTTATGAGCTTGAGCCAACTATCACGTACGATATAAACCGAGACAGACAAACTATCTCAGATTACATGGTCCGTCATAATAGAGTTCGTGCTTCGCAAGTGCATCACAACCTAAGAAATGATTTGATCAACCACATTTGGAGATGCGAAGGAGAGGGGCAATGAGCTACGTTGTGTGTTTAAATTATGTAAGTGTGTTTAAATTGTGTAAACGTGTTTAAATTATGTTGTGTGTTTAAATTATAAAAGTGATTGTGTGATTTTAATGAATTATGTGGTTTATCATTGAATTTAAAAAGAGACTAATCATAGAAAAATAAACAACAATCATAAATAAAGATAAACAATAATTATAAATAAAGATAAATAACAATTAAAACAACAATTAGAAATAAAGATAAACGACAATTATAAATAAAGATAAACAACAATTACAAATAAACATAAATTAATAACCACTATGTGGAGGGCTTGGATAATAGTCTCTAGAGTTGTCTTATGGATTGTAGGGGGAACTTGTATTCGTCTGGGCCTCAATAATTTCGTCTTGCTTATTCCCCCAATACTTCTTCTTTCTTGGAGTAAATTTCGATAGGTCCATGGACATTATCCTCTATTCATTGGCCTCCTTATCTTGTTAGATTTGATAGGTATGTTGCTCTTGTAGGAACTCTAACTTCCGCCTCCTATCCTCCGTTGCCTCATTTCCTTGTTGAACCAATTTAGACAAGAACTTTCCACTTTGGTTGAGATAACCTTCAACACCTTTCCCTTTCTTTTTTTTAATCCTTCTATTTATCCCTTCCTAACGGCGTTGGAGTGGGCATGACCACATCATCTTCATCTTCCTTTAAATTGATTATATTGCCACTATGAGAAGAATCTTTGAATGTTTGTGTGAGAGATTCACATAGGTCGTTCTATTTTGGGCAATCTTTTAAGATTTGCCAAGCATGATACAACTTGAAAGGCCTCTTCGGAGGTTTATTATCATTCAAGAAAAGTGTTTTTGCATTCATATCCTACCCATGAAATAAAATAAAAATCAAGTTAATAATTTAAAAGAATTAGAATTATAAATTTAAGCATTGAAAAAAATGGGTACTCACCACATCTTCAAGATTGGAGCCACTCATATGCCTTGCATTGACCTTTGTCATACATGCCTTCCATAGAGAACATTGTTGGTTGATGATCTTAAACCGAGAAGCAATAGCTTGCGGTGATCGTACCCTGGCTCCGCTCATGCCCGGATCATTTTCCAAAAACTTTTGGCACACACGCAACCAAAATGAGTCGTTTAATTGATTGGTGCCAATAGCCCCATCTTCAGAAATAGAAACCCACCCTTTGCACAATGCCTCATCTTCTTGCGGTTTCCAATTCACACCTCTTTGGGGTTTTGGGGCCATTCTCAACAAGAATAAAAGTAGAATGAGAAAATATAACAAAGGGAGAAAGGAAAACAAAGGGAGCAAGGAAAAAAAATAATTTGTGGTGGATTATTTACCAAATGAATGGCTATTTATAGAGTTTGGAATAAGTTTTGGGGTTGGATCTGATTTAGATTAATTATAAATATTATCTTGACCGTTGGATTTAAATTTGAGCCGTTGGATGTTAAATTTTACCATTCAGATTGCCTAAAATTAATCCTGATAGTTGATAATATAGCTATTGGAATAAATAAATAAATATTAAAAAAACAGCATAACATAACTTTTGAAAATATAGCCGTTGGAATCAACTTGCAAAGGTAGCCAGAAGTGTCGCACAACTTGTTGGCCAGACAGCAAACCTGTCACGTGGGGCCCAAAAAAAAAGAAAAGAAAAAGCCAAGTTTGGGCTCCACATAAAATACCAATCCAGGAAAAACTCGGATTGGAATTCCACCCCAAATTTGACATTTCTCAAATTTCTACCACTCAAAATACATGGGTTGGAGAAGATTTTTGGACTCAAAACTCATAATTTGGGCTTCCACCCCTTGGGTTGGAGATGGCCTAACTATTCAGATATTGCTAACTACATACTTGAATTGTGAGTTTTTGAACAAAAGGAAACACAAAATGGATTTTATAAAATAGCCCAAGATTCAACCACAAAGTGTATGAGTTATAGTTGTCCATCAATGAACTCAAGCAAGCTAGTGGGAGCTAGAAACATTCACTTTGATAAGAAAGTCAAAATGATTTGAATCTTTTCAAAGATATGAATGAATCTCTTGTATTACAACAAGATTAGAGGGAGTTGATTCGTATTCCTTATATTGTATGTAGATGACATACAAATCTTGCAAACGACATTGTACTCCTCTTCATAAAGTTATGGCTAAAACATTCTTTAGGAATGATTTGGGATAAAAGCATATGGAAAATGATTTATCATCATAAATCTAAAATATAAATTGAGCTGATTAGATTATCTCAAACCATGTGCAAAGAAGTTCCAAGATAGAAACTTCTAAATAGAAAGGTTAATTTCCTATAGGATATGGAAGTCAATTTTCAAAAGGGGTATACCGTTAAATCCCAAAAGAGGGTAACAAATAAATAGATATTTCATATTGTGCAATTAGCTATGATATCATTTATGATGGGAGCATCATAGTAGATATCAATTAAGCCCAGGATCAAAACCATGGCAACTATCAAGTGCATCCTTTAGTATTTAAGAAAAACTGAGGACATGTTCCAATATTAGTAAAAGAATATCAAAGTAGAAAATGAAAGCGTGAAATAACTCACATTTGGAATATGAAGTTGACACCAGAAAATCCTTATTGGATATTGTTAGTTGACAAGGATATAAGTAAAGTACTATGTCATGTTCAACAACAAAAGCAGATAATGTCGCCGCTTTAGAAATCAACACGAAGGTGTTTGGACAAGAATAATTCATATATGAGCTATTGAATGATTCTAACCGTAAGGTTGGCAGTGTACCCACACTCCAACAATAAACCAAGGTCTCATAAAGAGTCCAAAACACACGGATAGAATTAACCATAAGATTAGGGAATCATGAGTAGAGATAAAGTCAAAAATCTCAAGTTGCTTTTGCGGATAACATATCAGACCCACTGCCTAAGCCTACAATGCGTAGAAGAATAGTCGTATTAGATGCACATCTAATTGGCTTTAGTGCAAGTAAGAGATTGTTAGTAGTATGCCCTTAAAGTCAACTAATTATATGATAATTAATGTTAATGAAATCTTATGTAATAACTTACTAAGTTATTCATGGGCAAGATCAGTTGTTTTCAACTATGATATTTGGTATATTATCATAACAATAAAATAGCTATAGTCCTAGGAATATATAAGTGAACATGAGAACTATGTAATGAGATTGCATACATCGAGACTTATCATGGTCCCTTCTCCTAAATATGTTCTTGGTCATAGGAGTATCAATTGGGCATTGATAATCCGTCAAGACCAGTACACACAGTATCCTCTCTATACGTGGAGAGTGAAAAGGTCTCAAGTCATCGAGTGTAGTGATACCAAGATATGTGTGTTGGTGCTTGCAGGAGACTCAGTACACTGAACGCGATCAAATACGTGAGTTCTAGAATGGAAGTCTTTACTCACATGTCAAAGTAGAACTCATAGATTGCAATTGTACAAATTAATCCTTAGACCTGGGACATCATAGATGTCTTGTTGCTATGTTGTTTGTCTTTAAGGGCACTATGCAGTTGTGTTGTAAAAGACATGTCCTAAAGATGGTTATCAGGACTCTCAATAAATAAATGTACAACAAGGAATCGTTATTCTCGGTAAAGAGAAAGAATGCTCCAAGGATATGATTGATCAAATCTCTGGGCACAGTAGTGGATAAGATTTGAGGACTGTCTTACCAGGATAATCATATAAAGGAATAATTCACATTAAGATATTGTTTACCCGTTTTATGTTTGTTCCTGTGATGGTAGGGCAAAGTTCCTCATTGCCTTGAAAACCATTGACTGGTCAACAAATCAACTTTCTTTAGTGTGCGAGCGTGTCATTGCTAGTAATGAAAAATCCTAGCAGACTTCTTAAAAAAGATAACTTGTGGCCCAAGTTACTAATTTCTAAACAGACGATTGTGAATTTGAGTGAGGAATATCTCCCAAGTAAGTTCATTTCTTGCCTCAGACTGGTGAGGACTTCACAATTTTTCAAAGTACAAAACTAGTAGTTCTGGCCAGAATAAATAATAAGATAGAAAACTGTTTTAGGCAGAATTTTACAAAACTCAAAAAGGGAAAAACCAACTCTAAAAAAGACAAAAAGAGGGCTGGACTTCCATTTCTGCCTGGATGAATGCTTCTGATCCAGGTTGGACTGGGTATGTATGTGCTGGATTGGACTATCAACACCTTCAACCATCAGGTTTCAACTATAAATCGATACCAACGTTCTTGTTTGGCAGAGCTTTAACTTATTTCAAGCCTTGGAAGGCTTTTGGCACGAGCAGAATTGAATCCTCCTCAGTCTGCAAGGGGCAAAAGTGGTTGGATTTGTTGATTACTGAGCTGGAACTATACTGTGGTACCTGTTCTGCTTGATCAAGGCTCTCCATAAATTTGTTGAGGTTTTCATATTTGATAAAAACCTGAACTCTACTTGATTTGGCTTAAGCTGAACCAAATTTGTAACGAGAGAAATCTCTCTTTGAATGACTATTTCTCTGAAACTGAACTGAAGTTAGAGATTCTGGATTATAGCTGACTTGTTTCTTGTGGCTCAATGAGATTTTGGTTGCTTCAGTGCTTTGAAGGCTTTTGAGATCAAGTGATCATTTTGAGTTTCTGTTTTTGATTGATTTTTTTGCTGTCCTTGATCTGTTCACCTTCTCTTAGTTTTATAGGAAATGCTGGGGTGAGAATTCTAATCTTTTAATAATGGGCGGCAGATCTTCAAAAAAAATCTTCTCTTTTCAAAGCCGTAAAAGAAGGAAGTCATTGTTTTGGCAGATAAGAACCATCAACAATCAGCTTTCATAGAGGTCTTTTCTTTGCTTTTCTGAATAAAAACAACTCCCTTTGTTCTCTGTTTGTTCCTTATAAAGAGAAGGACTCAATCTGCCATGATAGTCAGTTTGCTTTCCCTGTTTGAACAACTCCCTTGCTCCTTACTTATCTCTTGAAATCATAGTCTGCTTATCTCTTGGAAAGGCCACCTGCTTTGGTGCAAAGTTTCTATAATAATAATAAAAAAAGGATTTTGATCTTCTTCCTTTGGCTGCAAAAATGGGGAAGTCCTCCTGCAAGACCTGCCTTTATTAACTCTCTCCCAGCTCCTCTGTGATAGTTGAGATTTTTGACTTCATCAAAGTTAGGTAGTCATGTGGGCTTCTTTGAGATTAGACCTTCCAAAAAGATCTGCTGACTTGCACTATGGGTTTTTGAGATAAATGGTGAGAATTTAGAAGCTGGGCCCAATCCAATTTTTCTTTAAAAATTTATCGATCTATTGTGGTGATGAATTGCCATTAATTGGCAATTTTATTGACTTATTTTGTGGTTTTTACACATCTGCCACTTAGAAGACATGGGCCTCTTTTGTTTGGTTTGGGCTGCTTTTCTGGAATCAAGGCCCATTCTTTTTCTGTTTTGTGGGCTTTTTGATTTTGGACTGGGCGTGCCAAATTAGGCCCAAACAATGCCCCCTAAGTCTGAATCGTTTTGGGACGGTTTCAGACTTAATGATTTGGCCATTAATTGCGCTCGCCATTTCCTTCCGTTAGCCCATGTCTGCCTACTATGAACTAGGCCTCATGGGAAAATGGGTAGTTACTAGCTAGTTGCTTGCTAGTTATTATCAGGTGGCGTCTTGTCTTCTTCTTCCCACGACTTCGACCTTTTTTTAAGGAATTTAAAACTTCAACTTCTGTTCACTTCAAAACCTAACTTCCTCAGACCTTTGATTTTCTCAGATTTTCTTAGAACTTTTGCCCTTTTCTTTGAAACAAACCCTGCCTTCTTTCAGTTTGACTCTTCCTATTCTAGCTCAAAATTCAAAAATGTCTTGTCCAAAAACTCGCGCCAAGGGTTCTTCTTCTTCACTGTCTCCTGCTTCTCTCACTGGAGATGGCGTTGATAATCATGCCATATGATGTCAGTGAAGTGGGCAGACTAGATTGACAGGCTCCTCCCAAGGTATGGAGCTCACTGGAAAAGGGCTGGCATATATGATGCCATACTTCTGTCAAAAAAGTCCGTGAATAGGTAGCTGCTGCTCTTTGCTTTTGGAATTCTACCAGCAACACCTTCGACTTCCGTCTTGGCCCAATGTCTCCAACTCTACTAGACATGGCTCAAATTTTTGGTTTCAGGCCCCATGGAAGGCCTGTGGACGTGGTCGATGATTATCACAGAAGGAAGAATCAAGAAAAATTGAAGAAGCCCTTCACTATCCCCCCCACCTCAATCAACCAGAACTGCTCATTCTCTAATTACCTGAAGAAATTGAGCTCAGAGAAGGATAAGGATCAACATCATATGCTGTTCCTTCTGTACTGGCTGAACAAATTTGTCTTTCTAAATCGTTCCTCTGCAGTTTTGCTTGAATACAGGCACCTAGCAAAAGCACTTCGCAACCATACTGATGTAGGGCTTGGGCCTACGGTTTTGGCTCACTTGTTTAAGAACCTGCACACTACCACTTTGGAGAATCCTTTGAACTTGTCTGCTCCTGGTGTGTTTTGGATGATCCAGATCTGGCTATAGGTCTACTTTCTAGAGTTGAGATTTTCGGACATCGTTCTGCCTGAAGACCAAATCCTGGCGCTTCCACTAATGTTAACAACGCTCAATTGAAGAGTACCTGATGTTCTTCAGGCATTGCACCAAGAGATCTGCAGCTCAGTGGCAAGTGGTGTTTAGAAGAACCTATCCTTGGTTCCAGCCTGATTCAGACTTTTTGAGAAAGAAGCAGAGGAAGAAGTAGCCAGAATTGATTTTAGGAAGAAGTTCCTGAGCATGACCCTGCCGAGAGACCTGCCCTATGGAGGTGGAAAGCCTCCGAATTATCATTTCGGGGCAGAAGTCTATTATCCTAACTTCTGCGCAAGGCAGCTTGGCTGCCCTCAGCTCATTCCACTTAAATCCTACAGAAGCTGTAATCGGGCCGCTTCCTGGAGGGATTCGAATGATCTGGAAGTGCATAAGGATGCCAGATGTGAGGTAAACAAGATAAACAATAGTGCAGATGCCCTTTATCCATTCTAGGAGCCTAATTCATGCAGTTCTGCTGAGTTTGACGCTTAGTGGAAAGCCAAATTCCATGGTCTGCTTGCCTCGATCACTGCATTCAAAGTACTTTTTGTTGGCTGGGATTCTTGGACAGTCTATGCAGAGGCAGAAGCCAAGAACTTCATGGTGCAGACCATCAAAGACATCAATGCTCAAGTCATAGCAGGTATATTCTTTATTCAGCCTCTTTTTCTTGTTCTATTTGTATTAGTCCTACTTTGCCTGTTGTTATGATGTCTAACGATCTGTTCTATCTGTACCAAATCCTTCTATAACACAGAACATTGGGAGCCAGGCTGCACATTCTGGAGAAGTGATTGGTAAGTTTCCTAAATTCTGTCCTTCTATACTTTTCTGCTGGACTGCCTTCTAATTTCTTCTTTTCTGTGTAGTTAATTCTATGATAGCTGCTGGGGACCTAGAGCTTCCTTTTGGGGATGAAAAAGATCATCATGAGCCCCTGGTAGAGCAGCCCGCTATTGAGCCTGAGGCCACTCCTTCTGCTAGAATAAAAAGAAAAGAAACCGCTCATGCTCAGGACAGTGCTGTCCAGCATGAAGTTTCTGGTGAGATTCTGACATTTCGAACTATTTTCTTGAATCTGTTCTGTTCTGCCCATTCTCCTAACCTTCATCTTTTGTCATGTGCAACTAAAAGCCCTCCTCATCCTCCTACTAGGTCAAAAAGACTTAGAAAGAGGACTGGAGCTGAATCTGATGAGATAGAAGACCCTGCAACTGTTCCAACTGAGACTTTTGGAACTGATGATAAGCTGCGAGAGGCTTTCAAAGGTGTTGAGCAAGAGAAGGAACAAGAAAAATAAGAAGATGTTCCCACAAAAGAAAAGGAAAAAGAGTTTGAAGAAGAGGTGAGACTTCATTTTTTCCGTATGATTATTTTGCATCTGCTCTTCTTCCAACTTATGACTTCTGTCCATCTATAGGAGGAGATTCCTGCTGAGGTAATAGCAGAAAGCATTGCCTTGGCGAAACAAGAAGAACAAGCTCTGAGGGCAGAACCTACAAGCTCAGAATTGGCCCTTTTTGACGATGTGGAGGCAGAACATTCTGCTGCTGCCCCAGAACTTAAAGTAGAAGCAGAATACTCTGCTGCTGCTCCTGTTCCTGAGGTAACTTCAGTTTTCCTGTTTTGTCTTCTTAGTTATGTTTGTCTTGACATTCTCTAATTTTGTTATTTTTTGTCTTTCCAGGCAGCAGAGAACAAGACTGCTAGGATCCTAGCTGTGGTGACCAGTCCTCTCAAGCCTCCCATTGTGGCCATGAGTATTTTTGTGCCTTAGCCTTTCCTTTCTTTACCTATTCTGATTTTGCCTGAAACTGACTTGATTTTGTTTTGTAGATACCCATCCATTCTCTCCCATGTTCATCTATCACGGGCTCCTTTTCTGATCTAGAATTGGCAGAGTTTGAAGCCATGGACAAGCTTGAGAAGCTAAACTCTACTCCTAGCAAGGCAAAATCCAAGGCAGTGGATGAGGCTGTGTATAGAGTGAAGATTTGGCAATCCAATGAACTGGATTTGGATGAAAACCAAGAAGTTGTTGACCAGTTGATGAAAGACTTGGACCTGCTACATAGAGAAAATATGGCTCCCAGGCCCATCCTTGAAATCAGCCTAAGCTTGGCAAGAGATGTGCTCAATCTCCACAATCGCTATGAAGATCTCAAGCCCTCCTTCAAAGCCTTCGAGTTCTGCAAGGCTACTCATGAAGCCAACTTGGCTGATTATGCAAAACAAAAAGCAGAGCTGGACCAAATGGTTGTAGGCTATAAAGAGGCCAAGGCCACTGCCGATAAGCTGGATAAGCAAATTGAAGAACTCCAAAAATAGTTGGCAGAATGCAGGGAGGTGCAGAACAAGCTTGGGGTTAGACTGAGTTCTAAGACAAAAACAACTTTCCTTGTGCAGAATATGGTCTCAGCTTCCAGGCCAGCATTGGAGATTGCAAAGGCTTCAATCCACCAGGGGGTGCTGCTTCAAAAGGAACTCTCGATCAAGAAGACTAGTTTGCCGGAAACCCTTAGGAAATTAGGGTTTTAAACTTAGATTCTGAATGTAATAAACAATTAGTCATAAAAAATGACTATATTTTTAATTAAAGCTATTTATTTTTGTGGAATTTCTTCATTTTCAATTTCTTCAGACAAAAATAAAAGAAAGTAGAAAATAAAATATACTTAATAAATTACATCAAGAGAACAGCTCTGTATAGAATTTTAAACAACAGTTCCATCTCTATTCTAGGATCTGTTTGCACAACCTGTGAATCCCACATAATTGGATAGAATTTCTTCAACCATTTGCCATTGATTTGCTTAATTATGAAAGGACCTTCTTATTTAGGTGACCACTTTCCATAACCCGCTATGTGTGTTCCAAGGGGCAAAACTGCTTTCCAGACTATTTCTCCTTCTTCAAAACTCTTGTTTTTAACTTTTTTGTTGTAGGCCCTTGATACAGCCTATTTTCCTGCTAAGAGTTTGTTAAGGGTGTCAATTCTACTTGCATCCAATCCTTCAAGTTCTAGCAGCATGGCTTGAGAGTAGTTTTCTCTAGTCAGATTGTGTTGCTGAGCAATTTTGAGAGATTGGACTGGTATTTCCATAGGCAGAATTGCATCATGACCATAGGTTAAAGCATATGGGGTCATGCCAGTTGCCTCTCTCTTTGAAGTTCTGTATGCCCACAGAGTTTCTGATAATTTCTCATGCCATTGCTTTGGATTTTTCTCAAGCATTTTCCTGATAATGTTGATGATCACTTTGTTACTTGATTCTTCCTGTCTATTAGCTTGGGCATAATAAGGAGTGGATTGAAGTAGCTTGAATTTGAATGCTTCTGCCACATCTAGCATCTCTCCAGATATGAAAGAATATCCTCTGTCAGTTATGATTGATTCTGGAATGCCAAACCTTTGTATAATCTGTTTTTCTATGAAGGTGATGATCTCTTGAGATGTAGTAGATTTAACATGTTTGGCTTCCACCTATTTGGTGAAATAGTCTGTAGCTACAATGATAAAACAATGTTGTTAGCTACTGGCTGGATAGATTTTGCCAATAAGATCTATTGCCCATCCTCTGAATGGCCATGGCTTGACTACTGGATCCATGGGTACTAAAGAAGCCTGCTAGATTGGACCAAGCCTTTGACAAGCCTCACATCCCTTGGAATACTCAATGCAATCCTTCATCATGGTTCACCAGAAATAGCCATATCTTCTAATTAACCAGCACATTTTCCCTCCACCTTGATGAGCTCCGCAGATTTCTTCATAGGTTTCTCCCATGACCTTCATTTACTCTTTCTTTCCTAGGCATCTCAAAAGTAACTCATCTTTGCTTTTTCGGACCAAATCTCCATTCCACATAAGGTAGTTTAAAGCCATGATCCTAACTCTTTTTTCAGAAGGTGGAGTTGGATACTGCAAGTAATTTATGATGGGAGTTCTCCAGTCATCTTCAGTGATTATGGCAGAATTAACATCTATCTCCATTCCTCTGGTCAGAACAGATGGTAGACTTTTCTTTCCTTCCTTGATGATCCTTTGCACACAGTCTTCAGGCATTTGTACCCCTATTGCTATCTGAGCCATTTCATTGGCTGCAAAGTTTTCTTCTCTTGGGATATGTTCCCAAGTAGCTTCCCTGAATTATGTCAAAAGATTTCTGGCTGCCACTAGATATACCGCTAGAGAAGGATTTAGATACTTGTATTCTCCAGCAATCTGCTTTAACACAAGCATAGAATCTCACAAGATTTCCACATATTGGATTCCTAATTCCACTAGCATTTCGAAGCCAATGATTAAAGCTTCATATTCAGCCTTGTTATTGGTGCATTGGAAATCTAACTGGAAAGAATAACAGTGTTTGATCCCTAGTGGCTCCTCCAAAATAATTCCTGCCCTAGAGGCTATATCAGTCTTTGATCCATCAAAGTACAGCTTCCAAGGTGTGAGGTGGATTGAATAGATAGGATTGTTAAGGCAAGTATGAGCTCTAGTCAATAGATCTGCATTTGCTATATCCAAGGAATCCATGTTTTCGATTTCTTCCCTTGGATGATCTGCTAGGAAATCTGCTACAGCTTGACCTTTGACAGCTTTCTGAGGAACATATCTGAAAGCTAATTCTGTCAAAGCCAAAGTCCATTTGCCAATTCTACCTTTCAACATTGGCCTTGTTAACATGTACTTGATTAGGTCTATCTTGGCGATGATGTAGATGGTGAATGGCAGCATGTAGTGTCTGAGTTTCACAGCAATGAAGTATAAGGCTAGACAAAGTCTTTCAATTGCATAATATTTCCTTTATACTTCTGTCAGAGTTCTGCTTAGATAATAGATAGCATCTTCCTTCCCTTCCTTGTTATCTTCAACTAATAGACTGCCAACAGACACTTCTGATGCAGAAACATATAATTTGAGTGGTCTGCCTCTCTTTGGTGGGGACAGAACTGGTGGATTTGAGAGGTAGTGTTTGATTTCCTCAAAAGCCTGCTGGTGTTGTTCCTTCCACTTAAACGTCTGTTCCTGCTTCAATCTTAACAAGGAGGAGAAAGGCTGGATTTTTCCTGCAGAATTGGATATGAATCTTCGTAGAAAGTTGATCATTCCGAGGAGACTTTGCAATTCTTTCTTGTTTCGAGGTCGTAGAGCTTCTATGTTGGATTTTGCCTTATTTTTATCAATCTCTATGCCTCTTTGGTGGACCAAGAAACTTAAGAAATTTCCTGCTTGAACTCCAAAAACACACTTCTTGGGATTCATTTTCAACTTATGTTGTCTCATTCTTAGGAATGCCCTTTTCAGATTTGACACATGATCTCCTTCTTCTGGGGATTTAATCACCACATCATCTATATACACTTCTAAAGAATGACCTATCATGTCATGGAAAACAAAATTCATTGCTCTTTGATAAGTGGCCCTTGCATTTCTTAAGCCAAAAGGCATTACAGTGTATTCAAAAGCACCTATATGTCCAGGACACATGAAGGCTGTCTTATGGATGTCTTCTTCTGCCACCATAATCTAATTATATCCTGTATTTCCATCCATAAAAGATAGCATTTGGTTATGAGCAGCTCCATCAACTAGCATATCTGCCATTGGCATAGGATATTCATCTTTGGGAGATGCTTCATACAGATTCCTATAATCTACACAGATCCTAACTGCCCCTGTTTTTCTTTTCAAAACTGGCACAATATTGGCTACCAATCAGCATAAATGGCTGGTAAGATGAATCCTGCTTTGACCAGTCTTTCTATCTCTTCTTTGACTTTCAGTTCCGTTTCCATAGACATTCTTCTTCTGGCCTATTTGACTGGAAGGTAGCCCTCTTTGATTGGCAACTTGTGTTCTATCAAATTTTTATCTAGTCCAGGCATCTCATGGTAATGCCAAGCAAAACAGTCTCTAAAATCATGTAAAAGTGCAATGATTTCACTCTTGAGTGGTTCTTTCAACAATGCACTAATGAAAGTGGGTCTTGGTTCCTCTTCTGTACCTAAGTTTATCTCCTGTAATGGATCTTCTACTTTTGGTAAAGAGTCATCTTGTGCTGCTAGTGCAAAATCTAGTACTTTCCCCTGTAAACTCTCTTCCTGTTCTTCAGTGCTCTCATGGGTGAATTCTGCCATATTAATGGCTGGATTCTGTATAAAGAGTTTCCTTTCTTCCCAATATGTCAACAATCTTTTTGTAATGGATCGGATTGTTGCAGCTCAATCCTTTTCTTGTTGATTGGGACTAAACATCAGAGTTTTGAAGGTTCAGAACAAAAGGTCTATTCCAGTCCTCTAGAGAACTGGCCATACCATTTTCAATGAGTCTCTGGGCCGTGACACCATGGGGACGGACGTTCTGGTTGACTCCAAAGAATGTGAAAGGACCAAGATCATCATGATAATACCTGGCCTCAAAACACATGGTAGAAGGCAGAAATGGCCATGGATCGGCCTCTACTACTTCCATGAAACCTTCTTCATGCCAAAGGGCTAATTGCTGATATAGAGTGGAAGGAACACATAGACTCTGGTGGATCCAATCTCTGCCAAGTAGCGCATTAAGTGGTAGAAGTGGTGTCTACCAAAAAAATGCAATCTTCAACTCCTTGGTTCCAACTATGACATCTACATCTAAGATTCCATGAGTCTTAGTAATGCCCTCAACAAAGTTGGTGACCCCCAAAGTTTGCTATTATGAACAGAGGTTTGAGGTGATTAGCCATCTCCTTGGTGGGTTTGGAGAAACAGAGCTGTTTTGCAGCCAATTTTATGGTGGTTCTGCCTGCTTTGGCAGTAAGTGTTTGCTATTATGGCGCTTCCTCTACCTTTGCAAATCTGCACTCAAAACTTTCCTGCGAGAGCACGTCTCCCTCCAAAGTGTTTTCTTGTCCTTCTGCTGCGCTGAACTTTTCTGGCAAGATAAACACCATATTAATGCCTAGATCACCCTGTAACAAGCTCTCTAATTCTGCACTGAAAGCCTCAATCTCTTCATCCAATTGTCCATCATACTCCATCTGTTCTTCCCCATATTCTTCTGTCCAGTCCTCTTGCTCTCCTGTTTCGATGAGCCCAATCTGGTCGTCTGCAGATGGTTCATAGTCCAACTATTCCTCTTCATATTTATCAGTCCAATCTTCCTGTCCTTTTACTGGAATAGGTCCATATTCAGCTCGTGATTGTGAAGGTTCAAGCTGATTGACTGGGGATGAGGCAAGATGGATGAAAGGTCTGCCTAGATATTTTGTCTTTGCCAGCTCTTGTGGTTGACATGTTGTTTGTTGTGCCTGAGGAGTTATCTCTAGATTCTTCCCTCTTCTTGTAGAACTGGTCTCCTGAAGTACCTGTGTGTCATTCCTGTTCTTGAGGAAGGTGCAGTATTGTCTTTGAAGTCTCCTTTTCTGTGTTCTGGTTAATTCCAGAGTTGGTCTACTGCTCTTTCCAACAGAATATCACCTGCCCTCTATGATAGTTGCCAAAGGCTTGTCATTTCCGGGCATCTTAATTGGTATCTCCTTTTTGGGCTGCTCTGTCACTCTTCTGCTGCGTTGGGCAGGCCTTAGATAGTCCTTATGTCTGGCTCTGTCTTTAGGTGGGGCCGGAACTGGGCCCTGTTGGTATGATGTTCCAATCCTATTAAAAATGCTAGGTGTGGGCTAATTTTGCCTACCCAGGGTTGCTTCTAACTCACTTTCACCTTTGCACTTGTTGCACAGAACTACCTCAGCCAAGATGGTTGCCTTTGGCCTTTGATTAGACTCCCTTCTATCTCTTCTACCTCTGCTAGAGCTAGCTTCAGTCGTTAGTTTGCCTCTGTTCTAATTTGGCGAATTTAAGTTGACCATGTTGACTTGAGGCTGGGGAAAGGATTTGTTGTTACTGAGGGAGGTTTCTCTGCCAGTTTTAGCCTTCCTACTGTTATTCCTTCTTGTATAACATCCCTGAAGACAACACAACTGTTGGTGGAGTGGTTCCAAGAGTTGTGCCATCTGCCTTTGAGTTCCTCTGACTTGGGCAACCTGTGGGGTGTCTCTATTGCCTTCTGTAGCAGCATCTTATCAAACAGAGCATCAACCTTGGTTAGATCGAAGAAATAGACCTTATTCTGTGTTGGTTTGTTTGGGACAAACCCTCCTATGAATGATGGTGGCTTCTAGTCCTTTGGTGGCTTTGTCAAAGCCTTGCAGCTGATGGGATGTTTCAACTTCGCCATTTCTGCTACTACAATTTCTCTTTCTTCCGAGCCTTCTATGTCTTCTTCTGATTCTACCTCAACCAGATGTACTGAAGAAGAAGGGGTTTTGTAGTATGTGCCTTTGGAATAGTTCCTCTTCTGTTGTTCTTCCTTGAGTAGCTCCTGGTATTTGGACGTCTTGTCTGCCAGTTCTGCCAGGTCTCCAAACAGTATCCCATCAAATCTCTTCCTCAGAGAGATTTTAAGTGCGGTTTGAACCATCTGAATGAAGTGTCTTTCTTCCATAGGGATTCGGCATTTTATTTTGAGCTTTCTGAACTTGGTGATGAAGTCTTGAGCAGGCTCATCTTCACTCTGTTTGAGGGCAGCAAGATCACTGATGGTGACTTCTGGCTGGATCCTGAAATAGTAGTCATGGAAAACATTTTCCATCTGCTCCCAGGTTTGAACAAAATTGGCTAGCATGCTAGTATACCAGGTGAAGGCTTGTCCAGAGAGAGAATTTCCAAAAATCCTCAGTTTTAACAGAGGTTTATTTTCTATGGCTATGCACTGGACAAAGAATTTGCCTATATGCTCAACTGATAAAGCATGGGGGTCTTCGCCGTTGAACAAGCTGAAGTTTGGTACTTTGAAACCCGGGGATAGAGGTATCTGATCAATGTAAGCCGGATATGGCTTTCTGTGGGTGGGCCTTTCTCCTCTTCTGGCTTCAGTCCCAATCATCTCCCTGATCATTCTTTGAAGTGCCCCCATGTCATTCAAAGCATTGATAGGGTGTGGATTTCGCCCCTATTCTGGCTAGATGTGGTCAATCCTGTGCTCCATTCTGTATAGCCTAGGCAGAACTTCCTCCTTGTGTTCTTCCTCTTCCTCAAAATTTGGATGATTCCTCCAGTTTGCCCATGGTCTGTTCCTGTCTTTGTTGGCAAAGGGGTTAACTCCCCATCTGCCTCTCCTGCCTCTTGCTAGTGGAGGGAATGGATTGGGGTCCATTCTTCTGGGTCTGTAAGGTAACACAGCTGGTGCCTTAGGCAGAAGTGCCAAAGGCTGATCACGTGTGGCCACAGGTTGTGGAATAGGTGGAGGTTCTGGCTGATTCTAGGGGACCTGAACTAGTGCAGGGCCTTCTAGCCTGACTTGAACTTCATGTTCTTGGATGGGAAAGGCTCCTCCCCTTTGTCCAGCTTGGATTTCTCCACGTCCTGGTATTCCGGCTATCTGTGCGATGAGAGGGTTCTCTTGGTCTGGCCATGCCAGTCTTGGTGGAGGTCCATAAGGGAGGTCTAGCTGTTGGACCACAACATCTGGGTATGGAATTCTGGCCATAGCAGCCTCACGATCCTTCCTAAACTGCCTGTTAACTTACCATTGCATCATGGTTGTCATGTTGTTTAGAGTGCCTTGGGTTCTTTGTGCTGTGGCCTCTTGACGGAACACAACCTCCTGTATCTGGTTTAGCCTTCTGGAGCCAGTCCTGGAACGTCTACTCCTCGTACTGCCATGAGTTGATTGCCTAGCATCACTTTCTTCTGACTCCAGTCCTTCCTGGAGAGCTACTTGGTCTCTTTCCATGGCATAGCGTGGATTCTGGCTAGAACTTCCAATATTCATATACTTTAGAAGATGTTTGTAGGAGTATGTAGAACTTCCACTAGGCATGCCAAGTTGTTCACCTGTTTTATGTTTGTTCCTGTGATGGTAGGGCAAAGTTCCTCATTGCCTTGAAAACCATTGACTGGTCAACAAATCAACTTTCTTTAGTGTGTGATCGTGCCACTGCTAGTAATGAAAAATCCTAGCAGACTTCTTAAAAATAGATAACTTCGCCCCAAGTTACTGATTTCTAAACAAGCGACTGTGAATTTGGGTGAGGAATATCTCCCAAGTAAGTTCTTTTCTTGCCTCAGACTGGTGAGGACTTCACAATTTTTTTACAGCACAAAACTGGTAGTTCTGGCCAGAATAAATGATAAGTTAGTAAACTGTTTTAGGCAGAATTTTACAAAACTCAAAAAGGGAAAAACCAACTCTAAAAAAGACAAAAAGGGGGGGCTGGACTGGGTATGTATGTGCTGGATTGGACAATTAACACCTTCAACCATCAGGTTTCAACTATAAATCGATACCAACGTTTATGTTTGGCAGAGCTTTAACTTATTTCAAGCCTTGGAAGGCTTTTGGCACGAGCAGAATTGGATCCTCCTCAGTCTGAAAGGGGCAAAAGTGGCTGGATTTGTTGATTACTGAGCTGGAACTATACTGTGGTACCTGTTCTACTTGATCAAGGCTCTCCATAAATTTGTTGAGGTTTTCATATTTGATAAAAACCTGAACTCTGCTTGAATGACTATTTCTCTAAAGCTGAACTAAAGTTAGAGATTCTGGATTATAGCTAACTTGTTTCTTGTAGCTCATTGAGCTTTTGGTTGCTTCAGTGCTTTGAAGGCTTTTGAGATCAAGTGATCATTTTGAGTTTCTATTTTTGATTGATTTTTTGGCTGTCCTTAATCTGTTCACCTTCTCTTGATTTTTTGTGTTGTCATACAACACTTATCCATTGGCCCAATAGGCTTTTGAGTATTTTGCCTTTTTCCTTTATATCATACTTAAAGCCCAATCCAATTCCTTATGTTCAAAGTTAATTCCATAATTAACTCTTAATTATGAATTATGATTTAATTCTTAAATCACTATTATAGTCTCACTAATTTGGCTCGGTCAATTGCTCTGGTCAAACATGCTGGCTTTCACTTGACCGTTGACTTTGATGTTTGACTTTTGACCTTTGACTTTCGACCTTTGACTTTTGACTACTAAAACCTTTCCTCTTCATTTATTCCTCTAATATCATTTCTCAGTGTGCGATCTATAGGTTCCTTTTAGAAAGGTAGTGGATTGACTGAACTCCTCTGAGTTGACTTGTTAATTAAATCTCACTATTTAATTCTTCCTATTAGTGAAGGTCAATTATGATTGAACCTTTTAGAACTTCCACAAACCATGGTTGACGCCTTGCAGCATGTATGGTTATCTGAGCTAACTAGGTTGTATGGAAGAACCTATTCAAATTGGCATGATCTTGTAATTGAATCTTTCTCTTATATAATACTCCTTATTCATATTATTAGATAATGGAATCTAATGTCAAATATCCTAATGTGAATTATTCATTTAAATAATTATCCCAGAAAGATTTGAAGACTTCGTATTTCAAATTTTATCCATTACTGTGATTAGAGATTTGATCAATCATATCCTATTGGAGCATTCTTTCTTTTTATTGAGAATAGAGATCCCTTGCTGTACTTTTATTGAGAGTCGTGATAAACATATTTTAGTCATGTCTTATACAACCCAACTGTATAGGCCCTCAAAGACAAACAAGCTAGCCACAAGACATCGATGATGTCTCAGGTCTAAGGATTAGTTTGCACCATTGCAATCTATGAGTTCTAGTTTGACATGTGAGTAAAGACTTTTATTCTAGAACTTATGTATTTGATCGCATTTAGTGTACTTATTCTCCTGCAAGCACCTACACCTACACACATATCTTGGTGTAGACACACTCAATGACTTGTACTGGTCTTAGTAGAATATCAATGCCCAATTGATACTCCTATGACCAAGAATATATTTAGGATTAGGGACCATGATAAGTCTCGATGTATGCTATCTCATTACATAGTTCTCAAATCCACTTATATATTCCTAGGACTATAGTTGTTTTACATTTCATAAGATAACATAATCATGAATTAAAACAACCGTTCTTGCCCATAAATAACTTAATAAGTAATTACAAAAGATGTCTTTAACACTAACTATTACATAATTAGTGGCTTTAAGGGCATATATGTAACAAGCATTGTAGCTCACCGTTGTCACACACTCCATCACCCATTGGCATCATTGCTCTGCAAACCCAAGCTTCCGCAACATTGCTACCAGGAACCTCCTTTCTACACGACCATATGCCTTGGCCATGTCCAATTTCATCCCTACATCTCCGGTTTTACCCGTCTTTCGCTTCTTAAAAGCGTGAAGAATAGAATAGATATAACCTATGAATAGCCTCTAGGACATCCGACCCCACTATGTCGCATTAGCTTTGGTAAAAACTCCCAGTTAAACCATTGGGTGCGGGGACTTGAAAGGATTAATTTGAAATGCAGCCTACTTTATTTCTTCACTAGTTACAGGCGCCGATAGATCCTCATTTTGCTGCTCAGTAATTTTGCGGTCAACACATACCATAATCTCCTCAAGATTAATCACTTGGTTAGCTGTGAAAAGCCCTTCAAAGTATCGTAAAGCAATCCCTTCTATCTCTCTCTCCTCCTCACACCACACTCAATGTTCATCTTCAAGCCCTCGAATTTGATTCCTATGTCTCCGCTAGACTGCTTTAGCATGGAAGAACTTCGTATTTTTGTCTCCTTCCAGCAACCATTGATTTCTTGATTTTATGTGGAAAACGATGGGAAGAATATTTTCTTTCATTGTGCTTTTGTTTACAATATTACACATGTATATATGAAAAAGCTAGGAAAGGCTAAGGTTCCATTGGCCAGTCTAAGAGCTGATGGCCGACACACTAAAACCAGGAAAAAACTATGCCCCTAAATTAAGGACGTGTAAAATAATCACTAAATCAATCACAGCTAGCAGCCACCAAGCTAACCTCACAGCTAGCAGCCACCCATACGTCCAATACTCCCCCTCAAGCTGGATCAAAGGGATTAATTGATCCAAGCTTGGACAGCAAGCGTTGAAACTGAGTGGAAGCAAGAGACTTGGTGAAAACATCAGCAAGTTGATCATGGCTCCGAGTGAAGGTGGTTTGAATTACCTTGGACTGAACTTGTTCACGAACATAGTGACAGTCAACTTCAATGTGTTTGGTCCGTTCATGGAACACGGGATTGGAGGCAATATGCATAGCTGCCTGATTGTCACAAAAAAGAGACATAGGTTTGTTGCTCAAAAAACCCAAGTCTGAGATAAGGCTCTTGAGCCAAATGAGTTCACATGCAGTGGAAGCCATGGCTCTATACTCAGCTTCAGCACTTGAGCGAGCAATTACATTTTGCTTTTTGCTCTTCCATGTCACGATGTTTCCTCCAACAAATGTGCAGTAGCCTATAGTGGATTTTCTATCAATAGCATTCCCTGCCCAGTCAGCATCGGTGTATGCCATGATTTGAGTATGACCATTGTTCTTCATGATAATTCCCCGACCAATGGAGCCCTTGAGGTATCTTAGAATCCTTTTAACAACATTTAAATGAGCCTCAGTGGGTGCATGCATGAATTGGCTTACAAGACTGACGGCGTAAGTTATATCCGGTCTAGTAATGGTGAGATATATAAGCTTACCCACCAGTCTTTGATAGTAACTTATATTGCTGAGAGGCTCTCCTTCCAAGTCCAACTTCAATTTGCTATCAAGAGGTGTACGGGCCGGTTTGCAATCTATCATCTTCACTTCTTGAAGCAAGTCAATCACATACTTCCGTTGACTTAAAAACAGTCCCTTGGGAGAAGTAGCCATTTCAATCCCAAGGAAGTATTTTAACACTCCTAAGTCTTTAATGGCAAATTTCTGATGAAGAGAATGCTTAAGAGTGTTAATCTCATCAATATTATCACCTGTGATGATAATATCATCAACATAGATTAGAACAACTAATTTGCCAACTGATCCAGTTCGAACAAACAAGGATGAATCAGCATGACTTCTCTTGAAACCAAACTTTTCAAGTACAGAGCTCAGCTTGGCATACCAGGCACGTGGAGATTGTTTCAATCCATAAATGGATTTGTGAAGCTTGCAAACCATACTTGAATTCTGTGCTTGTGGATGACCAGGAGGTAATTGCATGTAAACTTCCTCTTCAAGGTCTCCATGCAAAAAAGCATTTTTTACATCCATTTGGTACAACGGCCACTCATGATTAATTGCAACAGATAACAAGACCCTCACTGTACTCATCTTAGCCACAGGAGCAAATGTCTCCTTATAATCAACTCCAAACGTTTGAGTAAAACCGCGAGCCACCAACCTTGCCTTGTGTCTTTCAATTGAGCCATCAGAATTAAATTTGGTTTTGTAGATCCACCTACTGCCTACCACCTTCTTTCCCTTTGGAAGCTGGACTACACTCCAGGTTTTATTTTCATCCAAAGCCTTGAGTTCTTCTTCCATGGCTAGCCTCCAAACATCTTGAAGATTGGCTTCTTGAAAATTCCTTGGTTCACTTTCATTTGACAATTTACTGAGAAAAGCTGCATGGGAGTGAGAGACTTTGGAGTAATTTACAAACTTGTGAATTGGGTACCTTACATTGAACGTTACATAGTCTTGTAGCCTTGATGGTGGATGTCTATCTCGAGTTGGATTCCTCCGAGGTTGAGATGGGATCACAGTAGGTTCAGCTCCACTCTCTTCTATAGATGATGTGTCATTGTCATGAGGAACAACTTGTGCTTCGGAGGCTTCAGTTTCATCTCCAATAATCACGTTGTCAATATTGGTTGCATGAGAGTCACTGTTGTGAGGTACTGAATGAACACAATCACTTGTTTCGACTGGATTTGGTAATGGAAAGAAATCCAGTAAGTGCTCCCCCTGACGATTTTGATCTGATGGTTTGTTGAAATATGGTTTGATCTCATCAAACCTTACATCTCTTGAGACAAATAGCTTCCTGGAACATGGATTGTAACATTTGTAACCTTTTTGAGTGGAGGAGTAACCCATGAAAACACACTTAATTGCCTTGGGATCAAGCTTGTCTCGGTGATGGGATTGGATATGAGCATAACAAGTACATCCAAAAATTCTCAGATGGGAAAGGTTAATTTTTTTTGTTTTGCATGACCTCATATGGTGATTTTGAATCCAAAACCCGACTAGGCAATCTGTTGATGAGGTAGGTAGCTGCAAGAACTCCTTGAGAACAAAACCTCTTAGGCACATTCATTTGTAACATTAGAGCTCTGGTTTTCTCAAGTAGATCCCTATTCTTCCTTTCGGCAATTCCATTTTGCTGAGGAGTACCTACACAACTTGTTTGATGTATAATGCCATGTGTGCTCAAATAGTTAGTCATATTTTTGGATGTATATTCAGTGCCATTATCAGACCTTAGTATGTGAATTTGAGACGAAAAATGGTTCATGACAAGATTATGAAAATTCTTGAAAGCATCCATGACTTCACTTTTGAATTTTAGGAGGTACAACCAAGTGACTCTTGAAAAATCATCAACAAAGGTAACGTAGTACCTATAACCATCAAAAGACTCTAGAGGTGCAGGTCCCCAAACATCGGAGTGCACCATCTCAAAAAGCTTGCTAGCTCTAGATATGGAAGAATTAAATGGAAGTCTAGTAAATTTTGACAAATGACAGATTTCACATACAAGTGAGGATTTGCATAAGCTAGGGAACAAAGTAGACAAAACAAATTCTGAGGGATGTGCTAGACGTTGGTGCCACAACTGATGTTCTAGATTTGAACTGACTTGGAACCCTTTTGGAACATTAAGGTTCTTTGAAAAATAGTACAGCCCATTTAGGTAGTGACCTTCACCAATCAGCTTCTTGGTGGCTAGATCCTGAAAAACAACATTGTGAGGGGAGAAAATTGCACGACAGTTGAGAGAATTTGTAATCCTTCCTACGGACAGCAATTGAAAAGGAAATGATGGAACATATAATGCTGTGGACTCAACACTATCTGAAATCAGTTTAACTTTCCCTCTACCTAGAACGGGTACACCTCTACCATTTGCTATAGAAACTAGTGATGGTGTAGTGTAGCTTTCAAAATTGTATAGCTTTGAATATTGATTTGTCATGTGATCAGTGGCACCTGAGTCTATAATCCAAAAATCATAAGAATGACTAACATTTAGAGCAGTTGAAAGAGCACACATAATACCTGGAACATCTCCTTGAGGTACACGATTAGACTCAGCTAAGAATCCTGCAAACTGCCCAAGGAGAGCAGTTTGATTTTCTCCCGTCAATACTTCGCTTGTGCTTCCTTTTTTGGTGTGAAGATAGGCTGAGAATTCATTTATCAAGTTAGCCGGATTGGCTGTGAAGTTCATCAGCCCATCAATTGATGTAGCAGCAGCAGCATGGTTTTTG